>NC_056745.1:1238729303-1239029303 GCF_019279795.1 Protopterus annectens
TGTGTCCGGAATATATCCCATCCTGGACATAGGAAAAGGTGGCATCCTACCAATGATCAGAACAGTTGGCCAAAATCCGCATATATGTGGTCCAAGCCATACTTGACAGGATGTGACACAGTTGAACGGGTATTACCCGGGTGTACCAACCATGTCATGAAAGTTAAGTATGGGCGTGTACCTATGTGCGTGATGTTTAGCATGTGGAAGATGAAACATGCCAGGGTAGTCCACACAACCATACATATATATATATATATATATATATATATATATATATATATATATATATATATATATATAGACAGATAGATAGATAGAAATGTGTATAGATAAATATCCACAGACATAACAGAAATATGTAATTATATATATATATATATATATATATATATATATATATATATATATATATATATATATATATATATATATATATATATATATATATATATATATATATGTAATGAACGCTGAAAGATGAAAGCAAACATAAGGGTTGTGAAGGGAATCTAGAGCAAGTAAGGTATTATAAAGTGCTCTCAGCGTATGTCAGATAAAGCTACACAAGAGTGAGTAGAGCACCGCTATTCACACCAGAGGCAGGGTTATACCAGTGGCCATAACATCGTTGAAGTGCTATGTCAACATTATACACAGACGGAATGTAGTACATGTTGCGACCACCTACACTTGTAACCCACAAATCGTTCGTAATCCATAATACCAGGAAAGGCATGTATGTGCAGATATGAATGGATGGTAACCCTGTGAATACACAAGGCAGTACAAAATGTGTGTAGGGCCCCAACGCTTTGGAGAGGCAATGTGTAAAGGTGTGTCATGGCTGCGATATCAGGTGTATAATGGCTGTTATGCGTGGAAACTCAACAAGGGTGTGCTGGAGAAACTATGGATATGCGATTATGGTCTTCACTTGGCAGAATATGTGGGCTGTGGACACTATATAGGTCAGCAACAAAACACACTGAACACATCCCGCAGCTAGCCACCCACAGATACCAACACATAGGATATAACTGCCAAACACACACACCTGCCATGCCTTGGAACTGAGCACCTACCTGTCTAGTCTACCACACTACAGCAAACAGAACGTGCAACCAAGTTTTAGCATCACCGCACACCCAGAGGCATACTTCTAGGTGGATGACATCATCAGCAAAGGCAAAGATGCCGATAGGCAATGTATAGAGAGTGAGCCATCTAAAAACATTACTCTGTCCCCAGACAGCTGGAAATACACAAACACACACTTGGCAGGTCTGGGAGTCGAATATACACCTAACTACCTTATCACACTACAGCATTACGCAGTTACAGAATGCGTTACAGAGATTACTGGAAAACAGCACTCCCAGAGGCATACTTCTAGGTGGATGACATTATCAGCAAAGGCAAAGATACCAATAGGGAATCTATGGAGAGTGAGCCGTCTAAAAGCATTAATCTGTCCCCAGACAGCTGGAAACACACACACACACACACACACACGGCAGGGCTGGGAGTCGAACATACACCTAACTACCTTATCACACTACAGCATTATGCAGTTACAGAACGCTCTACTGAGATTACTGGAACACAGCACTCCCAGAGGCATACTTCTATGTGGATGACATCATCAGCAAAGGCAAAGACGCTGATAGGGAATGTATGGAGAGTGAGCCGTCTAAAAGCATTACTCTGTCCTCAGGCAGCTGGAAACACACACACACACCCACACACACACACACACACACACACACACACCCACACACACACACACACACACACACACACCCTTGGCAGGGCTGGGAGTCGAACATACACCTAACTACCTTATCACACTACAGCATTACATCAGTTACAGAATACGCTACTGAGATTACTGGATGACAGCACTCCCAGAGGCATACTTCTAGGTGGATGACATCATCAGCAAAGGCAAAGACGCCGATAGGGAATGTATGGAGAGTGAGCAATCTAAAAGCATATTACTGTCCCAAGGTAGACGTAGACAAACACACGGCACTGGTGTGAGCGGGACATCTGCCTATCTACGGAGCACTATTACAACACTACATAGATACGAGACGCACCACAGACAGTACACCCTTCAAGACAGTCAACCAGTGTGTTCAATGTAGGAATCCATCCTGATGTGGGGTATGGGCATCTGTTGCCTGGATGACCACTATCGTTATACAGGATTTCAATGGTCATGCCCATATACAGAGGCACATAACCGACACAAGGTGTCACTGGGCATGCTCTCACACTTAGTAGCACACGTCCGTTTGGAATGTACTGTGTGTCCATCTACACAATGGCATACTGGGCATGCTCACACAGTAGTAGCAAAGGGCTGTCTTGTATGCACACGGATTCTAAACATGGAAGGGCACAGTTTGGAATGTACTGTGTGTCCATCTACACAATGATGTACTGGGCATGCTCACACACTTAGTAGTAGTGAAGGGCTGTCTTGTATGCACACGGATTCTAAACACAAAAAACAAATAAGACCAAAAAAATGTAAAAAAGCGACAAGGCAGCAAGTATGAAGCTGAAGCCACTGATAAAACTTTACTGAAATCACTTAAGCGCTTTTCGTCAAGCAAGTGCCTGACTTCTTCAGAATCCAATCTGTTTTTCTTCTGAAAGTTTTCTTTCATACGCTAGCACACAATCTAGCAAGTTCTCAAACAATGGTGCAACCACCTTATCCAAAAAGTTACTAAACAGCTCCTGTTGTTTGCGCTTGATATTATCTGTTAACCTAACCTCCTCAGGGAGGAAAAAGTCAATTAGTAGTTGCAAATACTTGCAACTCACCTCAATGTTTTTTGAGTCTACGCTGACCTCCGATGATGTCATGACGCCGACCTTGAATTCGGAAAGGCTACATGCAGTTTTGGATAGCATGGAGAAGGATTTCATGAGGCTCAAATGCTTACAAACACAGCGGATACACTTTCCAGTTCTGCCTCGAACAACATATTATTCCGCGAGGTTTAAGGGTTCTTAATATGCCAAATCAAGGCAAGAAACATCCAGATTTACTCGCGAAATGGCAACGCCTGAACATTGAGGTGAGTCGCAAGTATTTGCAACTACTAATTGACTTTTTCCTCCCTGAGGAGGTTAGGTTAACAGATAATATCAAGCGCAAACAGCAGGAGCTGTTTAGTAACTTTTCGGATAAGGTGGTTGCACCATTGTTTGAGAACCTAGATTGTGTAGCATGAAAGAAAACTTTTACAGCAGAAAAAACACAAAGCCACCAGGAATATTAATGATTTTAAATTGGGCAATGTATTCTTATGGCCCAGAACAGGGCAGGATTCCTCTACAACGTCTCAGATGCATAGGGATCCTTCTACCCCCATGCCTCCTAGGAAAGTAAAAGAATCTACACACTTTAATTTTATCAACGATGTTACAAGTAATAGTGTAACAAATGATATGAATGTGGGTGTTGAATTGAATGGACATAACAGCATTACTCCTGTGGAGATGGACTCTGCCCAAGTTTGTACTGGGGGGGTCACCATCAGTAATGATGCATGTATTTTGGAAGAAATACCACCTGTTGCTGGGACTACCACAGACAATTGCAAGGACTCTGTGGATGTTATTCATATTGTACATCCCAGTACATGTACTAGAAACAACTTATATCCTGAAGTACATGTGGTTAAGTATAGACCTGTTTCTACAAAAGAAGGATCAGAGCCTGTTGTTAAACCTAAGAAAACAACTACTTTGACTGATTCCAGCAAGCTCTCAAGTTTGGATTTGACTTTTCCTCTGCCAGTGCGCATGGAGAAAGGTCCTCACAGACCTCGCTCCATGAGCAGGGGCAGACAGAAGAGGAAATTATCAGGGGATTTTATGCCCCATCAGACTTTAAATAGAATGTGGAACAACAAGCGTTAATTTATAATTTGTCTCACATTACTCTAACAGATGATGATACCAGTTTATTAAATAAAGGTTTGAATTTTATTCCTAAAAGCCAGAGCAAATTGACTGATACAATGGTGGACTTAAAACTTTTTTGTAGGAATGTAATGCTTAGATTCATTTATAATGATTCTGAGAAAGAATCAGCACAGAGCAGGAAGTTTGCTTTTAAGAATTTAAGTGATTTTGTACCAACTCACCACCCATTAGTTGAAGCATTCCTTAAGTTAACAGAGGAGGAATTGTATAGTTACTATAATACTCAACTGGGACCCCAAAAACAGAAGAGGCAGGATAACTTGAGCTTTCGTGAACGTCAGTGTCTGAGGAAATTGCAGAATGATCCTACCATTATAATTAGACCAGCTGATAAAGGTGGGAAAGTTGTAGTATTGGATATGTCATTTTATACGGAGGCTATGTCCTCTGTTACAGGACAGGTTCTATGAACCTACTTCCATGGAACAGGTTCACTCTGTTGTCAGATATATTCATGACACGCTTTATGATATTCTTAGAAGTAATTTAATAAATAAGGAGCTATATGGATACCTTATGATTTATACACCTACCATACCGATTATACAAGGTTTCCCCAAGGTACACAAAAATATGAAAAACCCACCCATGAGACCCATAGTTTCTGGCCGTGGTTGGGTAACTGAACACCTCTCAGTTTTTGTGGAGAAACATCTGAGATGTGTATTGAATGACAATGTTACAGTCTTGAAGGATTCCAAGCAATTTTGATTGATCTGTATGAATGTATTGGACACCATGATAGAATCTCTAGTTGTACTTTTCTGACTTTTGATATTCAATCCCTATTTACTGTAATACCTAATGATATAGGACTTGATTATGTGTTAAATTATCTGAAAGCATACAGTACTTACACTGCAGTATTGATAGAGCTCATAGTTCATTTTCTGGAACTGATCTTGGAGAACAACTTATTTATGTTCCAAGACCAGATCTACAAACAGCGTGATGGCGTAGCTATGGGCACTCCATGTGCAAATAGCTATGCCAACATGTTCCTTGCATATTGGGAGGAACATGTTTTATTTAAGAATGCACTTTTCTGTGAACATGTGGTGTTCTACAGAAGGTTTGTTGATGACCTTTTTGTTCTTTGGAATGGAACATCAGAACAGCTGGAATCAATGCTATCCATTATGAATGATTTAACTACATTCCTTACTTTTACCATGAACTATTCCACACATAGAATTGATTTTTTAGACCTATATATTGAGAGATTAACAGATGATATGATAAATACGGGGGTCTATCGCAAGACATGTTACTGCAATTCCTTGTTATTAAGGTCTAGTATGCACCCACAATTTGTTTTTAAGAATATAATGAAAGGACAGGCCATTAGAGCCTCGAGATTGAACCCCACTGAACAGGAATTTATCTCAGAATTAGACAATCTGAGAAATAGATTACTGACCCGGGGATACAAGGATAATGAGATTATACCATACATGGAGGAAGCATACATGTCACGCACCACTTCAGGTGCACCATACTTTGGACCCAGGGTCCAAGATCAAACCGTTGGAGATCATATGTTAAATAGATCTATTAAATTTTCTACTCTGTATACTTCTGATCAATATCAGTTAAAGGAAATTATTAGTAAACATTGGGATATTCTCCTGGCTGATGATGACTTGAAATGCATTGTGGGGGAGACACCAAGTTTCCTATTTCGGAATAAGAGCAACCTAAAGCGATTGCTTTGTCACCCCAGACATGATAGGATTATGAAGAACACTGGTCACACTAAACCCTGTGGTCACTGCAACTTCTGTTCATTTATTGATAGCAGTGAGGTGTTTATACACCCGGATTTACACACCATTTTCTCCATCAAGGCAGATGCAGATTGTATGACACCTAATGTGGTGTATTTAGCTACTTGTCAGGCATGTCCGAGTTTCTATGTTGGTAAAACTAACCGGCCGTTAAGGGATAGAATGAGAGAGCATATTTACCACATGAGAAAGGGCACTTTACACAATGCCTTAGCAAAACATATAACCACCAATGACAATGATCATACTTTCTTGTTCCGGGTCCTAGAGATAATTGTTGTGAATAAGAAGGGTGGTAATACTATGAATCTTACTGAATCTAAGGAGACTGACTGGATCATTCATTTGAAAGCTGATAGGGGGCATGGGTTGAATGATAGAGCTTCTATAAAACCTAAGCTGAGACAACGCAGGCACATAAAATGAACTATCATTTATTTGTATATGTTCTTGATTATGTATTTTATCAATATTAACTTATCAGAATGTTTATTTATATGTTTTTAGGTCACTATACAAATTTTATATATTTTCATCTTACTTTACATTAACATGCTTATATATGGGAGAGTTCTTTAAATTCTCCAGCATTGCTTTTAATTGTTTAAATTGTTTTAATTGATTAATTGAGCTGCTTATATAAGGGGAGGTCTACTGTGACTTTTATACAAGGATCTGAAGGAGCTGTAATGGTGAAAGCGCTCATCCGTATGTTATAAGTGCACATTCTTGGAATTAAATTTTGAGTTTTGTTCTTACTTCTGCTGTGCTCCGCTTCCTTTGTGACTTACATTATATCTACCTCACAGAACTACATCGTTTGCTTGCTGAGCAGTGGATTTTACTTTACTTTATTTTTTAAAGGCTATAGTTGGACCATGTGTGGACAATGTGCAACAGGGTGTATACACATCACATCTACTGTGTGGCTACATGTCTCTGGCCATCCTCCATGGCCATGTGTGAACATGTGTTGGCCAAATGTTTGTGATGGCCATCTCTCTCACATGTCTGTGTTGTCCCATATGATATACACCCATAGATGTCAGATACTTCACTGTCCACAGGGTTATGCAGGCAAAAGGTTGTATGTTTGGTATGTGGGGTATGTATTATGGGATAGTGAGACAATATTGCAGCTGGAACACTACATGTCTGGGACATGTCAGATGGCACATCACAATGTGTGCACCCATTGCAGGGGCATATTACACAATGGTGAATCCTGTGGGCTGCCCATATCCCAACTCACTGTGTGGTACTGTTTGCGTACCACACATGTGTTGCTCCAATGTATAGTACATATGCCTACATTGAACAACACCTCCACCGTTGTATGCACATCTGTCCACACATCTAGCAATGACAGATACTGTGGTTTCATTTTGGTGTTTCATTTAGTTTGTATATATTGCACATGGGTAGCCAGTATGATTGATGACAGATGCAACCTTTATATCGTGACTGGACCATACATTATGTGTACATGTGTTAACTGGCCACATGGTGAATAGATATATGCATTAACATGCCTGATACTGATAACTGTCTCACCTGCAATGGACTGATGTCTGTGCGACATGCCAGAGGTACCTGTATAGAGGTGACACAGCAGTTTGAACATTATCCATGACTGTATGACAGCTACAGAGTGCACTGTGCATGTTAACACATTTGCCTGTACAATAGCATATAGTATGCACATGTGTGCATACACATGGTAGCATACTATAGTATGCGGCATGTGTGTAAACATACCTTGCATATGATGTTACATTACATAGTGTACAGTGACACATGCAACTAAATGGGATATAATAGTCATATGTGCAGTAGTGACTTACCAGGCAACTCCAGGCTCAGTGGTTGGGAGACACCTACCTCCATGATGGCAGCTAGTGTTTGTGGATGCTATTCTGAGGGTGTCCCCAGGCTGGCCAGTAGCTCCTCGGTGGGTGTGAGTGGGGGCTGGGTTGGTGGCCCACCACCTGTTCCACCTTGTTCCTTGGCGATTGCATTGGCACGCTGTTTTGCAAGTTGTATCAGGTCCGTGCAGTGTCTGCACACCTGCTGGTAGGTGCGGTTATGGCCAACCACATCATTAACCCTCCTGCGTAATTCCTGCCACAGGTCATCATGCTGCTGGACATGCTGCGGCACATGGCTGAACAACACCTCATAGTTATAATAGAGGTACGGGATGAGGGCATCATCCTCCAGGCGGCTATACGCTGGCAGGCGTGAATGAGGCATTATCTGGAAGACATAATGATGGAGACAGGTCACAGTATCACAGAGATGTACAGAGATACAGCTGCACATACATTTGTATTAAATCTAGTACATATGAACAGTTATCTTTGCAAATCATCATGACACTGACACGACTGACATGTTTGTGTCACACACATGTAACACCCGTAGTGCATTGGATATCATCACCATATATGTGTGTCACCTCATTACATTGCTAATACTCCATGTGAATGCTGTCTTGATGTGGGCATGTCTGTTTGCCTGTACTGGTGTTCTTATCTATCAGCACATGCCTGGATGTGTCCACAGTAATGCTGCTGACCTTGATGCTGTGTATATGTCACATATCAACACATACACTGCCTTAATGGACATGAGCAGTGACAATGCTCACATGCGCACAGAAACCTTTACATGCATGTGTTTTGCCATATACATCTACACGGCACTGTACAGCAGTTCAACTTCCGGCCACGTATCGCCTGTGTTGCACATGTGATACACATGGGACAATGGCTAGCTGGACATTATTCGCAGGGATGGTTATCAACTATAGCATGTACGGGCAAGGTTTTCTAGCTGTATTCGACAGCCATTTTGCCACCGCCAGGTGCATCAGTGCCACATTACTGATCCAGACAGTTAATGATACATCTACTATGCGGTCATTGCACCATGTATGACAGAGATGACATGTGCAGCTTTGATGGACAGGATTGCATGGTATGGCAGGAGTATGTAACATTTATGGCACAGTGATCTGTCCAGCATGTGGCAATCCTTGTAGTAGGATGGTGGCTGTCCATGACGTATGTCTTTCAGATCAGGATATGTATGTGTAGCATGTCCAACATCACAGGGTAGCACATGTCTTTAAGCAAGGTAGCCAGCATGCTGCATAGTGGAGGTGAGGATTGTGAAGGCTGGTATCGCCCATGCACGCATGGCCAATACCCCTTAAAGGTGATATGTGATCCGATATTGGTCACCCGAGTGCTGAGTATGCCTGTCCAATGATCTCCATGCTCATGGATGGCACCCTGTCATGACATGGTTTCCTCGTATGACTACCTAATAGGCCTGGAGACGTCACCAGCTCAGGGAGGAGAACTGCACAGCACCATCCCTTACACACAGTGTCCATAATGTTGACTGCTGCCTAGGTGGTAGTTAATGGGTACAGGGTTTTTCACCTAGCGGTGACAATGCTATTATCAGCTGTCAGACTGTGCACATATGTCACGCACCTCACCCACAAAGCCCATTCTGTATGTTGTCCACAACACTGAGACAGCTATTGCTCCTAGGTCATGGTCAGTGACATCCTTACATACGCAGATGCCTCCCATTTGTTTGTGTGGTATGGGCTACAATGAGGGGGGAGTACAAAACATTAACCCTGTTTTACTGTAGCTGCCACTGGTGTGATATGCACATGTCACTCAGACACCTTTTGTAGTGTTGCTTCTGTCAACAGGCCACTGGTAGAACACTCCTGTGACATACGAAGGTACATCAAGTATATTCAGTGTAGCTGGAACACAGTATGGGTGATGATGTCCTATGACCTGTCACAGGTATGATATGCAGTGTGAAATCATCTGTACTGTCATCTACATCTGTACTGCTAACATCTACATTGATAAAGGTTCATAGACTTGCAGACCATACTCAGCAGGGTAATAGTGCAGTGCCTCCAATTATGACTGGCGTCTCCGCTTGTGGGTTGCAGTGGGTTTATATTATCCAACATCCTATCAGTATTGCATATTCATGCTCAGCACTTGTTCAGAACATGTAAGCACTTCATGAGCTACTAATTACTATAGCACCCATTCCAACTCATTTCTTACAAGTACACTGTCTGTCCTTACATTTCCAGCTTACTTACAGTACAACAGCTGTTGTACAACGTAACTCACATATCTTGTGAGACATGGTTGAATATACAGGCATGTCCAAGTGTCACTTACCAGTGTTATTGCCTGTCTATATGATGAATATGGCAAACATGAGGCAATAAAGCAATTGTCTCATGTACACAGTCAATGCTCACCTCCCAACATACGACACTACAGCCTGTGGGAGATGCACACATGTAGCCATGCTGGGGGTTATGCTCTCACCAACCCAGACTGAACCTGACATTCATGTGGGGATGTTTAACATTTACAACACACCCCACTCATCACATAGTCTCACTAGATCTCCAGCACCACAGGCCACACATAGTATGACTACAACATTTGCAGAACCTCTCCATACTCTCTGTGTAGGCAACAGAGGCAGCCCCCATCACCAAACACAACACCAATTACTTATAGCCCACAGACTCATGTGTGCCCATCATCTACAGCCAATAGGGTGTCATAACATACCCAACACACCGGTCATAGGTGACTCTGTAGGCGGTCACACTGATGTCCCACTCAGCAGGCTACATAAGGCGATAGTTACTTACATCTGGCTGTCGGGTAACAGGATCCGCAACATAACCTATGCACCCATACCACACCTCACCAGGTACGATTTGACTGTCATTCTCCATGTTAGTGTGACTGCCCTGAGATGTAACTTCCTGGACTACATGTATAGGGACATGCAATAGCTCTCCAGTCTTGTAGCCCAGAAGGTATCGCCCAAGTCCTGAGAAGCATTCTGCATTCATCCTGACTGATACCACTGTACAATGACTGAATGTTTCACTTCAACAGTTGCCTATGCTTCTGCTGTCATTCTATAGGCATCCAGTATCTGTCTGCTTTGAATGACATGGTCAACAAAACACGATGCTTTGGCACAGATGACCTGCACCTGTCAGCCCTGGGAGTACAGATAACATGTAAGGCTCTTGCTGCTCCTATACTGCCTGTCTTGGACAGTTTCCAATAGCATTCACCACCAGAACAGGAACAGGCAAGCAAAACCTGGGGTAATGTTACTCAATGCTTGACATCTTCATCTCTAATGCACTCAGGCGAGGCACTCCTTATAATGGACCACTTTGATATCTCTGCAGTGACTGGGACCTGCCTCTAGGCTCCGGAGAGCACACCTGCACTGACAGGTTATACGCAAACCACACCTTTCAGTCATGTAACCAGGACCGGAACACCCACGGTGGAGGTGTGTATATATTTCACAAGGATGTACACACCTCCAGGCTGGTTACTTAGCACAATGCATCAGAGGTGATCCATGTGCAACTAACTGTGGCCAGAACTGCTATACACATTGTAACTTGCTATGAATGCAACAACATACCCCACGGTTACCGGCCCTCATTTCTTGATGTACTGGACAGTAGGGTTCAGACAGGTACTACTGAAGTGAGACTGACACTACCCCACACTTAACTGGGATACCTACTCATGTACCGACACATTAGGCCAATGCTTTCTGGCATTCATAACCTCCACTTGGCTGGATCAACCCATACACACCACCACCAAGACCAACAATATCCTAGACATGGACATTACCAACATGTGACTGGTGTTCCACACCTGGGGTTATCCTCTCGTTGGTAGTTTCCGAACATATGCTAATCACCCTTGTTATCCACATCCTGGCACCACACCCTTCACGGAATACATAGTACAAGATTTCTACACCTACTTCAGATGTCTTATGACAGCGGTAGTAAATGTCATGACACACGTGCAGATGGACAATGCACTTACAAATGCTGAAAAATACACCAGTGCACTTCATTAGCACTTACATGACTGCATGGATCATGCTATCCCAAACAGAGCCATGATGGTACCCACCAGATAACGGACACCACTCTGGGGGTCCAATTCCATGGCCATAATGTACAACAGAAGGTGGAAGTTGTTGCAAAGTGGAGTACAATTCCATGGGTGGGGTAGCTCACTGGTTAGCCTCAGTAGGAATCCGGGATTCCTTATCACATCCTCCAAAGCTAGCTACGTAAACATTACTGCGACACATTCCAAGAACTACCACAAAGCATTATGGAGGTATGTCAGTACTAGATGGCAATACCCACATCTGCTCTGACATACGACGGCTAGGCAGGAACATTACAGAACTGACTGATACTGGCAACATCCTGGCAGATAGGTTCAGTGCTAACTTTACACCCTCTCACTCCCTACAGAGCCAAAATCCATACAGGAACAATGCAGAGTCCCTGCGGTCACAACTACGCAGTTCCAACCTGCACTGTCTAAGGCCTGGTACACAGACTCCATGTGACCGTCCAACATCCCAGGCTGTGATTTACACAAACCTCAGAATGACATGGCTCCCCACTTGGTCACCAGATTCAGTAATAGCCTTGTATCAGACATTGTGGCCCCTGAATGGTGCACAGCAACAGTTATCACATTCCACACAGGTGGCACCACAAAGAACCAGAGGGACTATTGCCCTATACGCCTGACTGGACTGTTCTGCAAGGCTATGGGGCATATCATCATGGAAGTCATTCAAAGAGACATTGGTGGGCTCCAGACCTTTGTTGCCACCCAGGTTGGATTTGTTAGGGCCAGACCATGGCTCCTACAACTGGTGGGCTCCTTTGATACAGTTACCAGGGTAGTTGATGATGATAAGGGGGTCCACACAGCCTACATTGTCCTCTCATTGGCTTTCAGCACTGTTTTCCATTCTGGTATTGACAACATACATATCCACCTGCACATTCACCTCTACGTCTCGGGATGTTATGCAAAGTAGCTCATGGACAGGACCCACACAATGAGGGTAGCATACCGTGGTACCTACTGTAATTCATTTACACTTGGTGTACCACAATCCTCGGTCATAGGGCCCCTCATGTTCAGTATATGCTTCCCTGAGGTACAGGCTAGCACAGAGGGACTTCCCCTGAATAGGTTTCCAGACGACTGCAAACAAGGAGCCATGATTGATTCACCAGCTGATACAGACACCCTCCATAAGGGTGTCATTGTGACAGATACCTGATGTTGATAACATGGCCTCAAGCTGCATGACACAAGGTGCATAGACATCCCCTTTGGAATACACCAATCACCCACTGACTATCACATAGTGGTAGTCTCCTACATACATGTGACATTATACGGGATCTTAGTACACACAAATATAGCACCCACTCCTTTGATAACCATATTGCCAATGTGGTGTGGATATCCTTCTATGTGGCCACCCTTATCTGTAATGGGTTTGTAGCTGGAACAAAGGCACCCATTGTACCTCTATACTCCTGACATATGACACACGTTCAAGGGTACAACACCCCTTTTGGGGTGTACCTTACAGAACAGCAACGGCTTTACATACCACAACATTAACACACCATGAGGATTATTGACCTCCAAAGGATGATGTATGCGGCACAACTATGGACACCACGACTGTACATATTTGCATACTGCATACTCAGGGGTGACCTCTACTGAACATACAAGGCCCATGTCCACAACAATATTTATGGATATACTCCACATAAGCAGCATAAGCAAAAGCCACTGAGAGCAACATGCTCATGGATATGTGCACAAACGCAATGATGAGTGGGATGTGCTTGAGGGATACATTCCTGAACCAGACACTCACCATGCTTTGGAACATGATTCCTATGTACATCAAGCAGGGACACTCACTAGCACTCTTAATGAGATACCTCGATGGGTGGATGGGAGACACACATGTACACCAGGGATCACTGCAGTGGCTATACTGTACACAGGTGCAGGTAACACATGGCTCTGCTGTTCACAGACAGGACACTACCCTAGGGAGGAGCCACCGGAGAAAACACTGTCGTTGGGCTTACACATGGACTTGGCCAGACAGCATAGTACCTCACTATGAACCTGTGAAGCTATTACATGGCCTTTGTGCATGGATAACTGAGTAGCTCTTCCATTTCAATTAGCTATCATGCTGTTACAGTGTCCCGTGACTACAAGCCATATGTATCCTGTTATTGTGTATTGTACATGCCAATAGACAATACCTTTTGTTTGCATGACATAACAGTTATGCTGTGTAAAATATCTGACATATCTACCTACAGTACTGTACATTACACATATTTTAAACATTATCCCATAATGCAAAGCATACTTCCACAGCAGGACCACCTTAGGCATGTTATTCTCATTATATGCCCATACACATGCCTAGTATGACAGTATATCAGCATATACTATCCCCTGCTATGGCACGTACTCGTTGGACAAACCCTACCACTGATGGCGGGTGGTGTGGAATTGTTGTGTTTAAAGCCCTCATGTAGCATCCCTTATGGTGTATGAGATGTTTACCTTGTGGCCCACAGCAGGACACACAATTTCTACAAGCGTTACTATGCTCAACAAGACATCACTACATAATACCTTTTCCCACTTTATGCATTGCGTACACTTTAATTAATACAAAACAGGCTCTACATACACTAACATACTGAGTGTTCTACATACCTTGTTAGCATTCTGAGTCTTCGTAAATATCTCTCTTACACCATTACTGTTTAAATGGTTCTCTGGTATGAGCATATGGTTTGAATGTATGGCAAGGCATCCTTATATACGTTGATACCTGTAACATGTGGTATCCTGCCACCAATTGGTGTTCCTGAGTAAATTATTACATGCACATCAGCTGTGCAGCTACTCTATTCGCCAATTACGTGGCAACAGTGGGGTATAATTGAATTCTCCACTTGGGCGTTGCCCTTATGCCCTACCTTCAGGGAGATGACCTGTATGTGTTTTGTTGTGAGGAATTGCAATTGCTATTTGGAGAGACATGGATATTTAAATTCATGTCCCCCGTGGATTGTATGTGACGGCTAGAGTATGTGGTTCTACATGTGAGTGCACCTGTCATCTCAACCGTCTGATTAGGGACTATTGCAAACAAAACCTGTAACATCGCCGTCTGTTCCATTATACAACAGCTACGATTTCACACGGCGCCATTACAAATGTGTCTCTCACAAGGTATGTTAACGCTTCTACAGATGTAATTGAGTGAGTGGATGTTTGTGATGTTATTACAGTCTGCATTGCAATTGTTTCTGGTGTGGGGAAGACGTAGGTGGGTGTACATAGCATATACAGGTTTGTGGGGACTGCATTTCTACATATTCTATATATGTGTGTGGGCTCCTTCCCAAATTGAAGACCTGTCATTTAGTAGACTGAAACTATGGTTGTTATGGGCTTATACATTGAGCCATTGGTAATTTGTTTCTATATAGCATGCAGGTGAGGTTGATACTTCAGTACCTCTGGAAATACATCGATATGTAAGGGAATGTTACTAAATGACAGCTGTCTCGTTTATTTCTGTCACAGATATTTAGACTCATTGCAGTTGTGTTGGTGACTAAACCTCTTTGGCATGGGTTGCCACCTTTTCAAATGGCCATAGTGGGATATTTGCAGGACACACATCGGTGTTTACAGGCCGACACATACCCATGGTCAGTACACAGGATAGAACATACTTTTATCCTGAATACATACTTATTCTTGTAGCACTTTAGCTACTTATCATGTTTCATGTAACATTTACGTATTTTAGATACAGGCATAACTATTTAATGCAACTATTACATAATATATGGGACATAATTATGTCCTACAATCTCGGACATTTGCCCTTTTTAATATTTTTTGTCAGGACACATCTGCCCAGGGAGGGGCTGTCCCTCTTAAAGTTAGACAGGTGGTAACCATATGCCTACGGTCAGCTATGACCACACCTATCGTAATGATCTACCTCTGAGTTAGCACTAACAGACACACAATGCAAACACACACACACATTACAGTCCCACGGAAATGCACACAGCACCCTCAACACACACATACACAGACTACAGCAATCACAAACACAGTTGAACACAGTACCTACTCAGACCGCAGCACTGGCAGCGATAACTAAATGTCCCTTAACATCGTGATAATATTACTCACAGTTCTAGTGTTCCAGTACTGTGGTCTTTTGGTCTTTAAGCCTCATGATTACACGTGTCGGTATGTGACACATTCGATAGTTGGCAGTATCCTATTTATTTGTACCTCCATGGTTGTGTACATGTCGTTGACCTATCTATATATTTGCAGATATAGGTGAATACGTATATATCAACATATCTCTCTCTATCACCCCTTCTATCTCTATTTTATATATATATATATATATATATATATATATATATATAGAGAGAGAGAGAGAGTGAGAGGGAGAACACACCTTTTGTTGTGTACATGTTGGTGTATACTGTTTCCTGGACTCCGCACATTTGTATTTTAACCTGTCACAATACACAACTGCCGTTGGTACATCTTGGGTAGCTTAGTGTTAGGTAATTGTGTACATGATTGCATGTTCTACTCCTGGCAGTGGTCATTTTACCCTTCAGAGCAGGCACTATTAGTACAGGGGTGAATAATGCTAGTTTCACCTGTTCTGGACATCACTGACTGTGATCTGTGCGATATTCAGAAAAGCTTAGCCCTGTTTCGCGCATATCCATACAGTCATGTTTAAATGACGCTTACCAGCACTTGTCAAAGCATAATCCCACTAACATGTGCTAAACCTGATCTGATGACCTACATCCAACATCCATTATTCATGCCCTCGAGATTACGTAACGTCCCTTGCAGGACGTGGAACCGGGAACATGCATGACAGTCAGTCCATTTACCACTTGGGCATCTGGGATTTGTGCATGTGTTATGGTGTTTTGTATGTGGGCTGTACTATGGCTGTTACTCCATACTGCAATCAAATGTGTAACTCAGTTAGTTTACATATGGATGAGACCTATTAATGGTATGTCCAAGTGATGTTTAATGGATGTGCTCCAACAGTGGGAATGTATGTCACAGTGAGCCACACACTATAATGTGCTACACCTTCACACAACCATAGGTGGAGCATGCTGGGGTGACAGATACCTGTCATGGGTACTCCCCATGCTTTGCCACTACATCCCTGATTACATTTTATGGAGCCCTTAATTAACACACCAGGGAATCCATGCAGAGTGTGTGGGGAACAGTGATTACACACATGTATCCCACAATTGGCTCTGCTCCACTGAGGGACAGTTGGTTAATCAATGTGGTGGCGACAGCAAACACTGTTTGCCTTGGTTGATGAATGGCCTCTGACAATCGGGAATGTACCTACCAATGTACCTAGGAACCTATACATAGAGTATCAACATATGCTGTTAGGTGCGTGTACTGTTCAGGTGTTGACATTCCTTGTTCCAATAGCTGTTGTGTGTGCAATGGTTGAGGGCTGCTTATGTAGGATTCACACAGTAGGCAACCTATACATTACAGTTTGCATGTGGTCGTGTGTGTGTGCCATCCAGTTTACTGTGTGTGCAGGTGGAGAGGTGTGCCAGTCCGTAGGGGCCTACACTGTCAGTGTATGTGCTATACGTTCCCTCTTTGCTAAGGTGTGGGCATATTGGGCATGCCTCCATCTGCCTACTGGGGCTGGCACAGGGTGTTCATGGTCTGAATCCCTCTGTGCCTGTGATGGCCTTGGCATTTGTGGTGGACTGTGAGGGCCTTCACCATTATGTCCCAGCTGCAGCTGTTTCCACAGGATCATATTATGTAGCATGGCACATACTATGAAGATGTGGGCACACGTGCCTGGAGATTACTGCAAGGCTCCACCAGATATGTCCAAGCAATGGAACCATGATTTCAGTATCCCAAACACATGCTCTATGATGATTCTGGTTTGTGCGTGTGCCTCATTATGGAGTTCTTGCATGGGTGTGTGTGCATTTCTGATGGGAGTCATCATCCACGGCTCCAGTGCATAGCCAGCATCCCCCACAAGGTGGCCATGTGGGATGTCGCCGCTGACAAATACCTGATACAGCTGTGAGATATGCCAGATGTGGGAGTCATGGTAGCTTCCAGGGCTGCCAGCACACACATCCATAATAATGCCCTGGGCATTGCACATGACCTGGCAGTTGATGGATTGGTATCCCTTGCGGTTTATGTAGCACCTACCATGCTCACCGGGTGAAGACTTGATATGTATGTGCCTGCAGTCTATCGCACCCAGTACCTCCGGGTAGTGTGCCACATGGTGGAAGAGACGCATATTGCTGGCCAACTCCTCCTGCATTCGGGGGAGGTATATATGCTCATTGGCATGTGGTAACATGGCATCCAGGAAATGGTGTAGTACCCTGGATGCTAATGCCTGTGAGATCCCCATTATATCTCCAGTTGGCCTTTGAAAGGTACCTGTGACTAGTATTCACAAGCTTACACATACCTTCGTGTCCACTGAGATGGGTTCCCCTCTGTTGTTTCTGAATCTCAGACGTGGCCGGCATAGCTCAACTATTTGCTGTAAGATGACCCTGTCCACCCTGTAATGCTCTACTATCTCCAGATCATGTAGCCCCTGGTAGGTTACCCTTGGTCCGAACACTCTTCTCCTCCTCCGGGGCCTGCGGTGGTTGTCAGCATCATCCTCCACAACACCTTCAGTCTCTAACACATGGTGATGAATCACAGCTATGGCAGCTCCCAACATGTACATTGGAAAAGTTCCCCGTCTGTTTACACTGATGGTGCAATGTTTGGGTATACACAGGTGTGTGTGAGGTGCCATCACACTTTATACTATTGTGCTGTGAGCACTGATGATGTCATAGGGTGTGCATGTACAATTGGAGCTACAGGGTATCTTATGTGTTTTACCACAGGTACTGCTACTGTGGTGCCTTTGGTGTTGAATTACATTTGGCTGCTGTGGATTACCTCTTGCCCTTCCCTTAACATTTCTTAACATTTCCCCTCCCATTTTCTGGCATGCATCCAGCAGCCTGCTTTCATTTCTACTTTGCAAAACCTGGCTTATCTTATGAAATGTGTTCTATGGCCGATTTACTGCAGGTTTGCTTTGCTCTGCTATGACAGTTCTCTTTTCTTTGCAATCTGACACCTCCCCTATCCTGTTCTGCAGGTTGCTGCGAGCAGACTTGTTAGCTGCCATCAATTGCCCACTGTGAGTTAATAGGTGTTAATTGCTCAGTTGTACTCCAATTACCCTACTGTGGCATTTCCTTATTTTCTTCCCCTAACCTTCCTGTTTGAGCTATGGTACGCGGTGCGTGCATCTGCTTACCGGGTTTCGGGCATGTTTTCATACGCATACACATGCGCTTTTGGGCACCATATGTGCTCTCAGCTAAACGATGCTATACCTACATCCCCACTCCTATCCTGCGGCTTTGCTTAGCAATGGGCAGGCCAGATTTGCATTGCTCCAATGTGCTTACAGCTACGGTGGCACACCCCACTGCTGATGTCATGTATACCTCCAAACCACTCCTCAGTGTTGTAGCGCTGCACCGTATGGTACATCGTTAGTCCAGCGGGACATTTGCGATTCACTATTACTTGCCTCATTTGCATAGCATTGACTACTAATTCATACTTACCACACCAAACACTGTCACAGACCCTTAGCAACCCTTGCAGCTTGGATGTGGTGTACCATGCATACCATTGAGTATTATGGTGAAATCATGATTTGTATTACATTGCGATTTTATGACATTTGTATATATTTTCCTTGTGCTCCCGTGTTTGCGCACACATGCCCTGCGGTTGTACTTTGCGTTACTGTGGACATGACATTAAATGTTCTTTTTCAGGTGTTGTGCATCTTTCCTTATGCCATTGGCTGTATATTTAGCCATTGGCATATGTTAACTTTGTAATACATGAGTTTGATCCACTTTCATAGCTCCAATGTTCTGTTTGGAAAAATGTAAACCGTTTTTTTTTGGTTTACATTTCTGTGGGCTTACGCTATGCCTGCACCACTTCATGAATCCATATGTACCTTCATTTGCATGGTGCAGTACAGCACATGGGGTGATTAGCATACCTGAGCCAAGGGCTGCACAGATCTGGCGTTTGCAGGTAGTGCACGTGGGATTGGATCGTACCTGAATCACTCGGTGGCCATATTTGGCATTATACCGCCTATGCTACTCCTGCACCTGACGCAAGCTTCATGAATCCTGGGGTAAGATTTTTCTCTAACCAGCAGCATTATTTTTGAAAGAAATTACTATATAATCACCTCAGTGTTTCCTCACAAACAGAATCTACACAGCAATCCATTATGGCCATATGACTGTGGTAAGTATTTGTTAGTTCTTCAAAGCCCTTTAGTTCTGTATCACACTGAAGGCTACTGTATGAACTAAAAATGTCTCAACTTGATCACCTTACAACAGTTCACAAGTTATGTAGACTGTAGGTCATGCAAAATAAAACATAGACCTTCACAGCCAGTTCTGTATCCTAGAAACATCAAGATTCCACATGCTGGGACTTTTGCTTTTGTCTATATTCAGCAATACAGTCACTGCATCTTCAGAACACAAAACACTATTCAACATACATGCTGACAATTCATTTAAGTAATATGTGGCAAATACTAAAAGAATGGTTCTGTACATCAGGCCTAAGTGAAAACTTCACAAAAACTAAGACAGATATGTTTTGGCTCCTTCAAAAATGGTCATTTGTACCTCCAATGAAGAATGAATCTTGATATGAAACTTTTCAATACTCTGATAAGGCTAAATGCATAAGGTGCTCTAATGGCTGTCAGCAATATGGTTCCACAATCAGCTGTTGCCTCACAAGGCAATAAATGAGCTGGAGCAAGTCTCGCTCAAGAGGAACAAATCAGCTGCAGACTGCAGGGAACTGATGGTCAGAAGGCAGCAGGGCATCAAGAAATAAACAAGTAAGCAGCAGGTAGTATTAGAGGGGAAATATATATGTATATATATATATATATATATATATATATATATATATATATATATATATAGGATCACCTTCAGATGCCCGAATCGCATTTCCCGACACGAATCCGACGGGTCGAAAACACCGACAACGCAGATGACCGACAAGGTGAGAACCCGACGGACTCGGTAAGTGTGCGATAGAGTGAGGGATTTAGTGTTCGGGAGCGGACAGGTAAGTGTGCGATAGTGAGGGACTGTGGGTTTAGGGGTGGGTTAAGTGAGTTAGGGTTAGGGTGGAGGTAGGTGTGTGTGCGATAGTGAGGGACTGTGGGTTTAGGGGTGGGTTAAGTGAGTTAGGGTTAGGGTGCAGGTAGGGTGTGTGTGCGATAGTGAGGGACTGTGGGTTTAGGGGTGGGTTAAGTGAGTTAGGGTTAGGGTGCAGGTAGGGTGAGTGTGCGGTAGTGTCGGATCTTGGGGTTAGGGGTGGGTAAGTGAGTTAGGGTTAGGGTGCAGGTAGGGTAAGTGTGTGGTAGTGTCGGACCTTAGGGTTAGGGTTTGGGTTAGGGATAGTGGATATGTTATGTAGTGTACTGTGTTGTTTACGTGTAGTGTGTTGGTGTAATGGTATTCGGTGTTCTGCGTTGTCGGTATTTTTTGTTGTCGGTCTTTTGGTGTCGGTGATTTGTGTGTCGGCAGTTTGACATTTCGGGCATCTGAAGGTGATCCATATATATATATATATATATATATATATATATATATATATGTATATATATGTGTGTGTGTGTGTGTGTGTGTGTGTGTGTGCACAAAAAACTGATATTGAACCCCACTGGCTTCTTGCAACTTAGCATGAATGGAAGTGGGTGCAGCATAGGTGGGTGGTGCACTGATCTATCACAAACAGTAGTCAGCTTGTGGAGTGGGTGCAGCACAGGTGGGTGGTGCACTGATCTATCAGAAACCGTAGTCTGCTTGTGGGAGTGGGTGCAGCACAGGTGGGTGGTACACTGATCTATCACAAATAGTAGTCTGCTTGTGGGAGTGCGTGCAGCACAGGTGGGTGGTGCACTGATTTATTACAAACAGTAGTCTGCACGTGGCAGTGGGTGCAGCACAGGTGGGTGGTGAACCGATCTATCACAAACAGTAGTTTGCATGTGGGAGTAGGTGCAGCACAGGTGGGTGGTGCACTGATCTATCACAAAAGTAGTCTGCAGGTGGGAGTGGATGTAGTTTAGGTGGGTGGTGCACTGATCTATCAAAACAGTAGTCTGCATGTGGGAGATTGTGCAACACAGGAGGGTGGTGCACCAGTCTATCACAAACTGTAGACTGCATGTGGGAGTGGGTGCAGCACAACTGAGTGGTGCACTGATCTATCACAAGTATCAGTCTGTATGTGGGAGTGGGCACAGTACAGGTGGATGGTGCACTGATCTATAACAAGTAGTAGTCTTTGTGTGGGAGTGGGTGCAACACAGGTGGGTGGTGCATTGATCCATCACAAACATTAATCTGCAGGTGGGAGTGGGTGCAGCACAGGTGGGTGGTGCACTGATGTATAACAAACAGTAGTCTGCTTGTGGGAGTGGGTGTAGCATAGGTTTGTGTTGACTTGATCTATAACAAACAGTAGTCTGCATGTGGGAGTTAGTGCAGCCTTGGTGGGTGGTGCACTGCTCTATCACAAACGGTCTGCATGTGGCAGTGGGTACAGAATAGGGTGGTGGTGCACTGCTCTATCACAAACAGTAGTCTGCATGTTGGAGTGGGTGCAGCACAGGTGGGTGGTGAACTGATCTATCACAAATAGTAGTCTGCATGTGGGAGTGGATGCAGCATAGGTTAGTGGCGCACTGAATTATCACAGACAGTAGTCTGTATGTGGGAGTGGGTGCAGCATAAGTGGGAGGTTCACTGATCTATCACAAACAGTCTGCAAATGGAAGTGGGTGAAGCACAGGTGGTTGGTGCACTGATCTATTACAAACAGTAGTCTGTGTGTGGGATTGGGTACAGCACAAGTGGGTGTTGCACTGTTGTATCACAAACAGTAGTCTGCATGTGGAAGTGCATGCAGCACATGTGGGTGGTGCACTGATCTATTACAAGCAGTAGTCTGCGTGTGGGAGTGGGTACAGCACAAGTGGGTGTTGCACTGTTGTATCACAAACAGTAGTCTGCATGTGGAAGTGCATGCAGCACAGGTGGGTGGTGCACTTATCTATCACAAACAGTAGTCTGCATGGCATGCTGGAGTGGGTGTAGCACAGGTGGGGGGGTGCTCTGATCTATCACAAACAGTAGTCTGCTCTGCATTCAAAGAAATGTGGTTTATTCTAGCACTTACATTGTTCACAGCTGCCCAACTGCATAGGGGTACCACTGTGGATCAGACTGTAATCAACTCTTGAGAAACATTCCATAATTTGAGAAACTGTAGCACTGATGCAAACAGAGCTGTGTTTCTGAAATAGTGCACTTCAAACTGAAGAGCAGAATCTCCAGTGCAATGTGTACTCTGGGAAAAAAACAGGGCCAGGACAATTGCCACTGTACTATTACTGCAGACCAAGACAGGACTTCACATATTAATGATAGTGACACACCAAAGCCAGTAGCAACATTTTCTCTTATTATTTCACATTTAAAACTGCAGCGTATTTGGCACAAACCTTCAGTTTTGAATCTGGACCCATTAGCTATCCTTGATTTTATGCTATAGTTCTAAGTTGGTGTAGTTACATAAAAAAATTAGTATACTGTTTAATATACTGCTTATGATTCAAACAGAAATGTTCTCTGTACTTGGTTGCAGCTGCTGGCATTAATTTTATGTGAATACATCTCAATAGATGCCTTAAGTTGTTTGATGCATTGCACCATCTACAACGAATGCATATTCCCATGCGACATCTTTACCATAGGACCCTTTATTCAAAATTCAGATTCCCTTCAGAACTGCCATTGAGTATTATAATTTAATCACTCAAAGGAATCTTTGAATCCTACAGTGACTGTCATGTAATCTTCATACATGCTTATTAGCGATGTTTACAGTGAACTCATGTATTATAGCAAAATTATATAAAAAGCATCTCACTACTCATAAGGTTTAGTAGGGTTCATAGTTACATCTACAGATGCACACTAGTGCACCAGAGTGCACCATATTTGTTAATCAATTATTTTAATCTTTTAGATGCTTGTTTTACTACATCATTAAAGTTTCAGGGGAAGCACTACCGTTGGTTGTGAACTCAGTATTCAGATAATTAAATACTGCAGTCAGTAAAATTGCAATTCGACACTGTGAACATCTTATCATATTGCAGTTTGCTTTGTTTTTTAGTCACATGGCCTGGAAAAAGGCGAATTTCATGCTATGTGCACATTTTTTCTTTCCTCCAAGTTTATACAACAAGCTGTACATATAGAAAATGAGGATGGTTACAGGCAGCTGTGTTATTCTGTACACAGTGATATTTTAAGACTGGAATTGGGTTCATTACAGACATTGCATTTTTGATGTTTGCATCTTGACCAGCAAAAACTTGACATCTCATAGCAGATTTCACTATAGGAACCCTTTTCTTATAAATAATGGTAAATATATCTATGCTGTTCATATCTATATCAATCCTCAGTTCTGGAAGCTTTCCTCAGTGGTTAGCTCCACAAAAGCATGAACTCCTGCGGTACAGAAAAGATGGAGATATCATTATTGGAGCAATCTCTTCAATTCAAATAGGTGAGGACATTGTGGACTTTTTAACTAGTGTTAAAAGTCCCTGTAGAAGGTGAGATATATCCATATATATATTAATATAGCTTATTACATTTGAAAATGTGCTTAAATGCATCATTTTTTTCTGCTCTTCGGTAACTGCAAATGTAATGGTTTTTCCTGAAACAAAATGAAATGTTTGAAACATTTTTTGAGACACTTATGGTGATTTACTGGCTTGTCACTCTCAGTCCAGAACTACCTTTTTTTTACTTCCAAAATGTATATTAGCTTTCATCTCCACACATGATGTATATCTTCTGGATTCTATGGAAGATTTAATTTTTTTCCCACTATGCTGCATAATTAATGAATAGTTAGCTTTGCAGCATATCACGAGGTTGCATCCTGTGCAAAACTGAACAGTACAATTAAAAACAGGATAGAACACAAAAGCTACCAAGATTAAAACTATTTCACTAATAAAACAAACTGTCCATGATGCAACCACTTAACTAGCTGGTAAAGCTACTACAAGGAAACATAGCTCCTTTTTGAGTATAGCAGACATAGAGAATGAAACAGGAACTTGTCAAGTTGTAAAGACTAGTTGAATAAGTAGCAGGTAAGATAGTCTAAGAAACGTTCAGAAATTTTCAAGAAGAGAATACACATTAGGGTGGCAACTTACTTTAATGACGTAAAGCAGAAAAGGCCTTGTAAGGAGGCAATGAGAAATGTTATGATTCTGAGATATGACACATTTTAAGGCAGGGCACAAGACTGACTGGAGAAGCTGATTGGTTTTGCAAAGTTCCCTGTGCTTTGCTGGATGAAAGAATTATATTAGGCAAAAATCCTGACAGCCACCAAGCCCCAGAACCAGTGCTGTATCAGATGCCCTGTAATACGTTTTACAGCTCCCTCCAGCCTTTTGATCCATGCATGTGGTGTAGTTCATCATCACTGGACTTCTGATGAAAACACATCAATTTTAAGGTAATGCAACTGATTACTGTATTTCAAAATATAGTTAAATTTGGAGTTATGAGCTAATAACTGCAATAATTATTTATGCCACTGAAACACACAATTTCTATTGAAAATAATGCAAAACATTTTTTATTAATTTAAAACTGGATGAACTAAATTAAACATCTTAAAATGAAAAGAATATGCAGCACTTAATATGTGTTATGTGCATAAACATACATATATACGCATATATTTACACACATAAGATAAAACATGAATTTGTGTATGAATATGCCAGTGCGTTTAACTTTTTCATACTCACACCTCCATGTATACATTGAAGGGTCATTTATTTATACTTTTTTATACTTCCACACACATATTGCTGCATTTTACTTTTTTTTTTTACTCTGTTAATCAGTTCATATAGAAATGCTTTTATTGTGATTACAGCATACAAGAGCAGTCAGGCTACACCTAGTAAAATACATATGCATGGAGCTGGCTGCTCGAGGTAAGTGCCTTCATTATTTATATAGTGTAAACAAAGTTCTCACCTGGCATGCTAACCCACACAACCTAATGACTCAAAGTACTAGCAAACCAGCAAGCCCAGCACTGTAAGCACCTCCATTGCACTATGAAAGGCATGCATGAATATCAAGGCCAGAGTTTTTAACAAATGCAGACATTAAAATAAAATGTATCCATAAAAGGCAGAAGAGAGTTTCTATTTAAGCTCCATAGTCAGTTGTTCATAAATCAGTAATGCTGCTCAACAAATCTGCTTGAGTGGAGAGTATCAGATGCTGAAAAATAACTCAAATCAGCATAATATTTCTAAAATTTAGGACATTTATGCCATGGGTACAGTACTATCATAGCAAAGAAATTACAAAACAATGCACAACACAAGCAACAAATTTTGTTTCACATTTATTTATGAATAAAAGGCAGATCACAACATAATACGTAAATATGCATTCCTACAGTGAAAAATTGTATTTTCTATTTCCCTTCCACAAACCTGCCAAAAGAAGTTATAATGCAAAGAGGTGGCCATGCCAAATTTATCTTTAATCAGGGAAAAATCCAAAGCCTGTTTGCAGAATTTTCTTGATAAACAAACTGCCAGGCATTCAACAGCATCATACATAGTTTGTGACACTGAAGAGATCCCAGAGTGCTCACTGTATGATTTTACATCTGACTGGTTTGGCAAGTGGCACAGAAGATTATTACAAGCTGCTTATTGTAGTTCAAGTTTGATTCTATTATCCATCCAACTTTGATTCTATCAGCCTTAAGTTTGATTCTGTCAGTCTTTATTTGAATAATGGTTTACTCTGAACAAGTTCACTTAAGCAGACAGTGCTTTGGTACAACTAAGAAATAGGGCTAGGCTCTTCTGAGGTCTCATGGACTGCATGCCTAGTAACTAACTAGCCATAGGTATCCACATAAAAATTAGGGCTTCCCTACAGCTCAGGACGATTCCATCTAGTCGAGTTCAACTCCCTTACTATAAAAATCAAGGTCACTGATTTCCACAGGGAAATGTGTGTGGATGGTTTGCAATTTTTTGTTTCTTACAAGCTTCTATGTTCTCCATGGCTGTGTGACCATAGAATTGCTTATATATATATATATATATATATATATATATATATATATATACTTATAGAGAGATATATAAATACACATCATACCCGTATGGATACACGGACACAGACATGTACATACTCTCAGAAGGTGTGGGGAGCTGCCTTCCCACACAGCATGCGAAGGAGTTTGAAAAACCATGCTTTAGCCTGGACAAACTGAGGGACTGACCAGTTGTTTTCATCAGATGAATATCTATTAAGCTGTAACTGAAGCAGACACAGATAAAGAGAAAATTAGTTCATTAGGATTAAACAGCATTAAGTGATTTCTGGCACACGTATGCAAGTGAGTGATGTGTAGCAAGTGCAGGTCACCCAGTATCCATTTACTGACATATAAACATTCCAGTAAAAGTATGTGGAAATTTAATTCCGGATCCTTATTTAACATTTTAAAATACTTGCCAGCTTCCCTGTCTAACCAATTTAGCCACTTTCACAGCAAAATGCCTCTAAAATCTATGTAACTATCACAACATACAAATAAATTATGTGCATTATACATTTGTAATAGTTTTCTGTAAGCAAAACAAATTCATCACCATCTTTATTTTACTGTGACAGTAGTAGGAAAGGGTCATTGTGGACTTTTTTTTACTATTGTTATACATTATAAGCTTTAGACCATGTGTCTTTTCCTTATTAAAAAAAGTACATGCCATTAAATAGCAAGCTTGAACAGACCCGGTCATATCGCTCACCTATTCATTCTACACTCTTCTGACAGTTATTTGTAGTGGTTTCTAATTAATGAATAATAATAATCAATTTTACTTTCTTAAATGTTTGTTTATTAAAGACATATTATGGAATTAATTTAAAAATAAATAGTATAAATATTAAAATGTGTATCCTAATGAGATTTTAGACCTGAGCCTGAATCCAAGAAGTTGAGAACTAGACATTCATATACACAGCCATCCAGATAAACTGGAAAAAAATTATATGCATGCCTTCTTTTACTGTACACATGATAAATACATTTAAGTGCACACCATGGTATATTTATTCTTTTGTTTGAATGTGCCAGATTTCGTTCCATTGATAATTAACTTCCACCTATGGTACAACTGTGCCACTTCACTCCTGACTTGGACATCAAGCAAAACAATGCACAATGTTTTTAATTTGTTTTGACAAATGACCCAGCTTTACTAAAAAGCAACCTCACACTGCAGACAGCCATACCAATATCTGCTTATTACAAATCCTGAATCTAGCTCACCCAATGATTAACCCATACTTTAGCTATTAAGACCAGTCCTCAGTACTGTTACACACTGTAACATTTTATATCCCATTCTAAAGAACCCCTCATCACCAACATAACTGCTTCTGGCTGGCTTGTCACCGGCCATTAATATCACTTACTGGAGTTCTAATTAAACAACAGAGGTAAACTTAAAAAAAATATCAATAAAGGAAGCAGAGAGAACTGTGCTCACTCCTTAATAACAGAGACCCATCAGTAGAAAGGAGTAATACTCACTGAACAGCTCATCTGACTGAGGTTGCACTACTGGAGCAGCAGTGAGAAAGGTGTCAGGGACCACACCACACTACACTTGAACTACTAAAAGAGAGCACAATCCTTTGCAGAGTATCACAGACAGAACATTATCAACATGGATATGAAAGGAAGGGTGCATATGGCATTGTGGGTAGGTACCATATAGCTTTTGCCTACCAGCTTCAGTGGGGGAACCAAAATGTTTGCATGTGATTTATAAATGCTGCTGGGATAGACTCTACTACTCTAAGTTGAATCTTAAACTACATAAAGATATTTCTGGAGTTTAGGTATCCAGAATTTGAATGGTATTGCGAAAGACAGGAATCACCTCGATGGAATGATTAAAATCAGAATCTCAATATCCCAAATAACTCCACTGGATTCATTACCTAGCAACTGTCTATGACTTTCACAGATATCTCTGATTTTGGCTCAGTTTTTAGCTGTATCCCTTTTAATCATTCCCAAAATTTTAGAGAAAAGGTAATGAATTACACTTTACAATAATTACAGTTATAGCCTTTGTTAACTTTAGAAAATGTATATTAATGCACATTCTCTTGTTCTGTCAATGTCTCATGTTAATAGTACAAACATTTGAAAAGTATACTTGATTATTTTTGGATTTGTCTGTATTCTGTTGAGGTTTATTCTTGTCCACTGATTTGCTGATGCCATGTTCATCTCTATGATTTCCACTTCAAGAGAAATTAGAGTTCACTTGCTTAAACAAAGAAAATCTGTAAAATAGGTTACATACATTTCATTTATAATATTGTATATGTTGTAACCCCACATAACTTTCTTCTCTAAAAAAAAGAAACAAGTGTACCAATGGGTATTAAAGCTGAATGCCTGCTTGCAAATGCATTTTTTCATTTGTTAAAGTCAAGCTCTGCTAGTGTGTAGCAGCATGCTCAACATTCACAATCTTTGGTCCAAATACCTCCAGATTCCAGTGTAACTGTTAGCATTTTGGTGGGCCTACTGGATACTTCCAGCCCTCCAAAGCAGTCTTTTAGTTCATACTTCAAGGTTTTAGAAGTAGTACATGCAGACTGAACTGTAGCAACAATGTGACAGGCCTGTGCACCACACCATGTTCGCCTACCTCAGAGCAGGACATTCACAGTGACTGGCATTTAGTTACAGTGTTGTTGCATTGCAACAACCCTTCACACTGGGCTGGCATTAGAAAAAAATAGTCCCATAGGTTAGAGGCTGCATGGTGCCTCCCACTGCCTGCTTCACCCACCAGCATACATCCTCCAGTGGTACCCTGTTTTACTCTATCCTGTACTCCTATACCATGCAGATTACGTTTTCCTTTCCTTTCTCACATTTTGCTTTACTCTTCAGCTTTTCCCAGAAGCTGTGGCTTTCTAGATAATCTGGTAAGCATTTTAAAGGTTTTGTAAGCAACCCTTTTCAGCCAGTAATGGCCTGAGCACAAACTGTGACTTAAGGAAAGAAGTTCAAGTTTTGCTGTTCAATTTTACTTTTCCTTACATCCTGTTTAACCCAATCTAACCAGCCTAGACAGCACAGTAATAACTGTGTAAAGTTATAAATGCTCTGAGATGTATTTCTGAACATTTTCCCTAACCTTTTAATCCAGTGTTGCAGTTGGCCTGAACAAAAATCACGAGTAAGAAAATAAATTTAGTCTTATCTTTTCCTTTCAAGGAAGAAGTAAGCCTGTCCAAGGCTTAATATTCAAAGAAGGCAAACTAGTAGTTCACAATAAACTGAGAAGCTATATGCTTCCAATACTAACTGACCACTGCCAATAAAAGGCAATCACCATATGTGCATCTCTCTAATGTTAGATGGGTATGAAACCAAAGGCACAAATGGCCACAGTCATGTGTTTCAAGTGACTTCACACAGATGCATGGCGTGCCTCCACACCCTTTCTCAAAAGGCTGCCACTTGCATACATACGTGATGCTTGATTGTGAGAAAAGTGGAAAGAAATGATCATGGTAATGCGTTACTCCTATACAGTGGACTGTCCCTACTGCCCCTGTAGAAGTTATAGTTACCTTCTTTATACATCTCTGAGGTATGTGAAAGAAGCAAAAGAAATAATGACCACACCATCCCTAACCCCAGTGCAAGCTGTAATGAGTTCCTGTGCACACTTATGAGATTTGATTGTGAGAAAAATTTAAGAAATAATGAGTGACCATCACCACCCCCCACACAAGCTACAGTAGCCTTCTGCACACACCTCTGAACAGACTTGGGTTTAGAATGAGTTGGACTGAGGGAAAAGACTACCACTAACTCCATGTCCAAATCCTTAATACTGTCTGGAGTGAGGAGTCCACCAGCTCTTAAAAGCTCTAAGGGACAGAATGTATTTTATACCTTTTTTGAAAGATAACTTGTTAACTGTACTTTATGTGTCTACAGATAAAAAAAAATGATGATCTTTTTTACACACAACACACACAAAATATACACACTCTGTGACACTGTTCTGGATGAGTGAGGTCTGTAACAAGATGCACAAACACACATAAACATTCTGTGTCCTCACCTTCAGGGAAACTAGAGGAATGCAAGGTCACCTATGGTGTGTCTTTGGGGTACTGGAGGAAACGAGAACATGGGTAAACCCATGCAGCCACACAGAGGATATGCAGACTCCATATAGAAAAAGCTCCAGCCAAGAATTCAACCAGAGAAAAGCACTGTGAAATAGCAATGCTACTCACTGCATCACTGTGGCAATAAGAAGTTGCTTCTGTACACATTCTGCTTCTGCCAAACTACCATATATAGCAGCCTATCATGTGCAAGTTCTTTGGTTGTGATGGTAAGTGAAGGAAATTATGGCCAACTTGCTGCTCCTAAATACACTGCACCCCCACCCCATATATACACAAATGCTTAATGGCAATGCTGATGTTTGTGTTAGAAAGCTAAAGAAATTATGGACAGCTTGTTACTCATACACTGCAACACCACCACCTCACCTCTGTCCAGCACTTAAGCCATAGCAAAACTAGTTTTACATTGATTTCAGGAAATAATACATTGTGCGATGCTAGTCTTGTCATACCAGACTGGTAACTTAAAGAACAAAAACCAACCACAAGGAAAATCAGACACCAAAAACTAGAAACCTTGTATATGAATCAGCAAAGAACTATCAACCACACTAGCGTCCACTATGTTTATTAGCCTCTTTCGTCGGAAAGATTTCATCAGAATACAATTTACAATTACTACACAAAATCACCAAGTATAAATACACATCACAATTAACATAACAATCAAACAATTACTTAATAAACAAATTAAATAATAAAAATTACTATGTACAATCTCTTTAATGCAGTTTGTTAACATATATTCTCCTGCTTTTCAAAAAACATTTGATGTTAACTGTGTCATTTAAACCAGGGGGTTTATCGGCTGCCAGTTTACTCTGCCAAAAAGCTTCTCTCTGTTCCAAATAAATTCTTTAAATCTCCACCTCTTAAACCTATACACCCCTGTTCAATAACAGAAAATAGAAATTTTTTATGTTTAGGACACTTCAAAGTATGCTTATCCAGGACACTTTTCAGATCTTTCTTTTTAATATAATACAAATGTTCTTTAATTCTATGAAACAGCATCCTGGCGGTCATTCCGATATAAAATGCTGAACATTCTAAACATGCACAGAAATATACCACACCTTTTATCTGACAATTGAAATTTCCATTGATGTTGATAATGTAAGCCAGGTCTTCTAACATAATAAAATCTCCCTCATGAATATATCTACAGATGTTGCATTGTCCACATTTGGACATACCTGTTGTTTTCTTAGGTAGAACTGTGATATAATTTGGTTCATTTATACTATCACCCTTTTGTAATAGATTTTTCATATTATGATGGTTCTTTTACACAAATTTAGGAAAATCTCATATTACATCTATTAACTCTCTATTACCCTGTAAGATTTTTCATTTGTTACTAATAATAGTACAAATAATTTCACTATCAGTTGTCATATTCAACGCACATGTAAGTATTTTATCTACTTTCAAGTTGTCCCCAGTATTTTTCCCTTTTTATTGCTAATAAAGGGAACCTTTAAAATAGGTGGGAAGGAGATTTATCTTTTCTGGTTAATTCCTTCCTTTGTTTGCTTTAAATAAACTTCATTAAACTCCCTAAACATAAACAAATTAGTAATAAATTCAATTTTTTTCTTCTAATTTTTTGTCATCAGTTGGCATATGGCTAGCCCTGATGTACTGTCCCCTAGGAATATTTTTCTTCATGAAAATAGGGTGATTGCTGTTACTATGTAAATAACTGCTGGTGAATGTATTCTTTCTATGTGAACTGCTTTCAAACTGCTTGTTATTATCATTCAAAAAAAGTATAACATCTAAAAAGTTAACCAAATGGCCAACATCCCCAATGGCAAATTAAAAAAACACAGATTTGTCATTCAATTCTCTTAATAATTTCTGACAATCTAATTCACTACCTTCTAAAACAAAAAAAAATAAATCAACCATGAAGTGTTTGTAAAAATATACTTTAAAATTCTTATTAATTTCATTTAATATAGTATGTTCCCACCAACCTAACACAATATTAGCAAAACAGGGGACTGCGGGTTACCCCATCATTACCCCTCTTTTTTTGTTTGTAATAATTCCCATTAAAAACAAAGTAGTTGTTATCAAGTAAAACTTCTAACAAACTACAATAAAAATTTACTTGCTGAGTGGGAACATTAGAAAGCTTTGTGAGAAACAGTCTGACAAATTCAATTCCTTCATATTGAGGGATAGCTGTAAATAATGAGCAAATATCTATTGTACACTTAATATTTACATCAGACTTGTACATGTAGTTAGTGCTAAAATCATGAAATTTGTTCAAAAAAATCCCATGAATCTTGAAGAAATGCATCCAATTTGCTAACTAAGGGATTCCATACACTGGGCCAGATTCACGAAGGCTTGCACAGTCTAAGAGTAGAGTAAGACTCCATGCAGCCAACATTTCCGCCAAGCGATCCAGGAACAGCCAGTAGGGGGTGTGTAACAGAGCTCTCAAAACTAGTCCTACACGGACAGGGCTTGGATATGCAAATTACCTCAATTGCAGGCGAAAGCTATGCAAATGAGGTAAATTTACAATCCAGGAAACCCAAACCTGTCTGAGTAGGAGTAGTGTTATTTGCAGAAATGTACTCAGTTGACAACTGAGTATGGTTTTGCAAATAGCAAAATGGAGCTGTGACAGCTCCAAAAAAAGGATGCATTTACAGGAGGAAGCATGCCAATGGCCAAAAATACGGCCAATGGCAATGTGAAGTGATGCAAAATAAAAATAAAATAACTTTTTTTTTTCATCCCGATCTCCGGGGTTTAAGCATAGCGCAGTGCCATGCAAACGCACTGCGCCCTAAAAACCAGAAAATCAATAATTAAGATCCACAAATGTTGATTTTATTGCTGATATGAATTTACAATGCAAGTGAATGGAAGGCTGAAGACAACATGGCCACCGAGTAGAGGTTGCTAAGGGGGAAGCTCAGTCTAAGAGATGTAACCAAGCATTAGTAGGCAATCCTATGCAAATGAGGGTTAGGATAGTGAATCGCAAGTTTACATAAGAAATGAGCACAGTCAGTGAAGTGTAGGAGTAGGATAAGGGGAGTAACAGAGTAGAAGATAGGTGACATCATGAGGGGGGCATGTATGAAAGAAGTGAAGCTCATTGGAGCTGAGTGGCATGTGTCAGGTGACATTTTCATATCATTGAAAGAGGTGTGTCAACAGGTAGGTTAGGTAAAGTAAAGAAATTGAAGGTGTATGCTGTGGATAACACTAAAGTTTCTTGCTGAGCGTGCATGCGGGCGTGTGCGTGCCAGTAAACCTGCGTAAGACTGTGTGCGCACGTGTTAGCAAGTGTGCGTGCATGTAAGCTGGAGTAAGCATATGTAAGGCTGTGTAAACAGTTGTAAGCGCGTTTGCACCGGTGTGCGCACGTTTTAACAAGAATAAGCAAGTTTTAGTCCATGTAAGCATGTGTGCGTGTTAGCTGCTGTGCACGTGTTTACACTTGTGTGCGCGGTGCTCCCCCCTGAGGAAACAGAAAGGAAAAAGGAAGCACACCAAATAGTAGGAAGTTACTAGGGAGTACTAGCAGAGCTAGCAGGTGAAAACAATCAGAATCAGGCAATTACACAGGCAGTACACTAGCCCAGCCCATCCCAGCACTTAAAACTCTGCAAACAACAGTCCATTATGTTTCTCTCAAGAGACACTGCAACACTGCAGTAAGCTAATAGAAGTGAAAACTGAAAAAGCTTTACTGAGACAAAGAAATGTTAAGGGCTGCCATTGCTGTTATAAGGTGACATATGCAACATGCTGAGCGTGGTGATAATGCAAATGCTGCTGGACAACACACAGTGAGGAGAAGGAGAAGAGTGTACAGGCCTAGGGTAACCTACCAGGGGCTACATGAGCTGGAGATAGTGGAGCGCTATAGAGTGGACAGAGACCTCTTGCAGCAAATTGTTGAGCTGTGCAGGCCACGCCTCACACACAGAACCAACAGAGGGGAACCCATTCCAGTGGAAACCAAGGTATGTGCTGGCCTAAGAATATTAGCAACAGGTACCTTCCAGAGACCAACTGGTGATATGATGGGGATATCACAGGCATCAGCATCCAGAGTACTTACCAGTTCCTGGATGCCATGTCAGAACATGTCGGTGATCGTGTATATTTCCCTAATTCCCATGAGGAATTGGCCAGCAATATGCATCTCTTCCAGCAAATAGTGGAATACCCTGAGGTAGTGGGTGCAATAGACTGCATGCACATATGCATCAAAGCACCAGCCGGTGAGTGGGGTAGGGTCTACTTCAATTGCAAGGGCTTCCCCTCCATCAACTTCCAGGTTGTGTGTGATGCCCAGGGCATAATACTGAATGTGTGTGCTGGCTGCCCTGGAAGCTACCATGATTCCCATATCTGGCATCTGATGCAGCTGTACCAGACATTTGCCAATGGGGACATCCCACATGGTCACCTAGTGGAGGATGCTGGCTATGCACTGGAGCCGTGGCTGATGATACCCATCAGAAACACACACACACCTGAACAGGAACACCATAATGAGGCACACGCACAAACATGAAATGTAACTGAGCATGTGTTTGGGCTGCTCAAGTCACTGTTCCGGTGCCTGGACACATCTGGTGGAGCCTTGCAGTACTCACCAACTACATGTACCCAAATTGTCATGGTATGTGCTATGCTACATAATATGATCCTGCGAAAACAGCTGCAGCAGAACCAGCATAGGCCTGGGCCAAACAGTCCCCCACCATTGCCAAGGCCATCACAGGCAGAGCGTGACTCAGAGGAGGAACAACCTGAGCCTGCCCCAATAGGCAGAAGGAGGCATGCCCATTATGCTTTGGCCTTGGCAAAGAGGCAATGTATAGCACATACACTGGCTCAGTAGGAACCCTGGAAATGATACCTCTCTCTGACTCACACATATAGTAAAAGGGATGCCTAAGTTGACACCACCTGCTTCCAAACATGTATAGGGAGTGTAGTATGTGCATCCGACATAGCCAGCCCTGCAGCACCACCTGAGGCATGATTGCCATGTGTTAAGCAATATAAAGCAGTGCTAAACAGCATTTACCACCATGTAGTATATGTAAAGAAAATCGCACACACCAACTAACACAACTGTGTTCAATGTTGAGTAATATTGGGCAACGCCCAGCAATGTTGGTTAATACTGAGCAATGTTGGACAAGTTGGGTCTAAGTATATGAAGGTCTCTCCAAACACCATTATATTGGATGACTTCAACTACCCAAACATTGACTGGGAGCAGTACTCAAGGCCCAACACCCTAGCCCAAAGGTTCCTAGAATTTATAAACTCAAATGCTATGGAACAACTACTCACCACCCCCATAAGAGGGGATAACATACTGGACCTGGTCATCAACAACATGGGGACTCTATGCTCCATACCAGAGGTATTCCCCTCATTGGTAAGATCGGACCATAAATCAATTCTACTGGATATCCACATCCCGATCCCACCCACAGCCCAGAAAACCACAGTGAAAAACTTCTAAAAAGCTAATGTCACACTTCTTACTTCTCAAAACCAAGGTGGAATCCTTCAAGGCCCCCGGGCCAGTGGAAAGTATGGTTCAAACTGCAGAATCCTTTATAAACACATTCTATGGACACCTTCAGGAATGCATGGATCATGGTATCCCAAACAAAACCAAGACCCAATCATCCAAAGGCAGGCGTCCTGCCTGGTGGACCCCAGCCATAAATAAGTTGTACAACAGAAGGAGGATGCTACTACCTGATAGAGCAAAATCCCTAAAAGGGAACGCATCTCTGATCAGTACAAGCAAAAAACTATGATCCCTCATAAAATCATCCAAGGCCAGCTTCGAGAGAAAAATTGCACGGGACACTAAAGATAATCACATGGCCTTCTTTAGTTATGTTAGGAACCTGGGTGGCAACTCCCAGATATGCTCAGAGTTGGTCCAAAATGACAATAAATACACTGAACCCACAGACATTGCCAACATCCTGGCAGACAGGTTCAGTGCAGACTTCTCCCCCACTTCCCCCCCTAAAGAGCAAATATCTATCCCAGCAGAGTGCTGCCTCCCTGACATCTCAGATGCTCAGGTGAGAGCCGCCCTCTCCAAAGCAAAAAATACAGCATCAATGGGACCAGATGGTGTCCCGGGCTGCATTCTACATGAACTCCAAGAAGAGCTAAACCCCCACATAAAGTTGCTGTTCACTCTCAGCCTTACTACAGGATATGTACCCAAAGAATGGCGTACAGCAACAGTGGTCCCACTTCACAAAGGTGGTGCCTCTATGGACCCTGGAAACTATCGCCCCATAAGCCTGACTAGCCCAGTCTGCAAAGCTATGGAGAGGATCATCATGGAACTCATAAACAAAGACATTGGGGACCTACAGACACTGGATCCTACCCAATTTGGCTTTGTTAAGGGCAGATCTTGCCTCTTAAACCTGGTCGATTTCTTTGAAACAGTCACCAAGGCCATTGATGAGGGGAAGGTAGTCCACACAGCCTACCCGGACCTCGCAAAAGCCTTTGACACAATACCCCACTCAGGCATCATAGATAAGCTCTCCAGCTTAAATATAAACCGCTATGTCATAAGATGGGTTGCAAACTGGCTCAATGACAGAACCCACATAGTCAGAATTGCTGGAGCCATATCAGACTCTAAACCAGTTACAAGTGGCATCCCACAAGGCTCAGTCCTGGAACCTCTTGTGTTCGGCATATATTTTTCGGAGGTACAGGCTAACACGGGAGGACTGTGGCTGACCAGGTTTTCAGATGACTGCAAACTGGGAGCCATAATTGACTCTCCAGCTGACACAAGCATCCTCCAAAAGGGTCGCATAGAGACAGATAACAGGTGCCAGAGCTATGGCCTAAAGCTAAACACTAAAAAGTGTATAGTCATACCCTTTGGCAAAAACAAAGTGCCCACAAATTACCACATAGGCAGGAATCCATTAAGTATGGAAGAAGTAATTAGGGACCTGAGGACCCAAGTTGACAGTAATTTCCCCTTTGACAACCACATTGCCAAAGTGGTTAGAAAGACCTTCTATATAGCCCACCTTATCATAAAAGGATTCACATCTACATCGAGGGAGGTCATTGTGCCCCTTTATTCATCCCTCATCAGGCCCATAATTAAATGCAATGCCCCATTTGGGATGTACCTTACCTGACACCTGCAGCAACTAGAAAGACCCCAAAAGTACCTCACAAAGAGGACCATGGGACTCAAACAGATGCCATATGCTGCTCAGTTAAAGAAACTACAGCTCTACTCAGTTGCATACTGCCTGCTTAGAGGTGATCTATGCCTGACGTATAAAGCCATGTCCAACCTGGAATTAATGAGCATGCTCCACCTCAGAAAATCCAAATCCCATAGAGCTACGTGCTCGAGGGACTTGTACCTGAGCACAGAAATAAATTGGACATGCTGGAGGGACAGATTCCTAACCCAGAGGCTCCCTTTGCTCTGGAATAGAATCCCAGTCCATGTTAGGCAGAGCCCCTCACTGACTCTCTTCAAGAGGAATCTTGACGAGTGGATGGGAGATCGTAGGTTTACCACGGGGAATACTTCAGTGTCACTACTAGACAGAGGCACAGTAAACTAACCTTAAAAAGGGCACAGTAAAATCAGTTCAGAGGGTGGCAAAAGCCAAACACACTCTGGCTAGGCTTGTAAATGCCTTAGGGCAGATAGCCTAGCATGAACCTATGAACCTATAAACCTAAGTAGGGCATAGCTGAACAAAAGGCAACATGCTCATATTTGCTCTTCTGGCCCTTAAGCAGTCTGATCTGCTCAGTATGAAAATATAAAGCAGTGATGGGGCTTGAACCCAGGATATTGTGCACTACAGTCATAATACTGAACCACTAAGCCATGGCAGTCTATGCTAAGTATTCCATGGAAACCCTGCAGGCACAGCATAATCCCTGTCAAGTTATGACACAAAGGTGAGTCCCACAGTAAGAATAGAACCTGACTTTCAACACACACAGTAGAAATGTTAATATTGGACATGTACACATACATCAACAGATGTAGTGGACCTCAGACAGCAACATACTGAAAGGTCACACTGGGCATGCTCACACACTTGAATAAATGAGACAAATGTCAGGCAACAGAACACTGACAGTCTGAACTGGGCATGCTCACACACTTAGGCCATGTTGGAGTACAGCAGTGGGCCACACATATCAGACAGTTGCATGTGTTAACCCAGGAACCTCTCACTATACAGCAATCTGCCCTGTTCACACAGTTATAGGACAACATACACATATATAATATAGTGGAACCCTGTCATAATCAAATATGTTCTGCAGATACCTAAGTTGTTCATAGAAAGTGGGAAAGCAAAGACGATAAAACCTGCAAACAGTATCAGCAATACACATTGTGCATCCTGAACATTAGCATAGGTTCAGAGGTTGATACTAGCCTATCCGCCCTAGGGCATGTACAAGCCTAGCCAGAGTGTGTTTGGCTTTCGTAACCCTGTCAAAGTAGAACACTGTGCCTGTGAATAGTAGGTCACACAAGATAGCCCATTTACGTTTAGTGTATTGTGCCTCTGTCTAGCAGGGACCCAGAAGGTATCCCATGGGTAAACATACAATCACCCATCCACTTGTCAAGATGTCTCCTGTAGGTGGTCAGTGGGTGGCTCTGCCCATGCAAAACCGGGATTACAATCCGGAGTGAGTGGAGCCTCTGGGATAAGAATCTGTCCCTCCAGCATGTCCTATTAACATCTGTGCTGAGGTATATGTCCCTGGAGTGTGTAGCTCCAAGGGAGTCAGATATCCTGAGGTGGAGCATGTCCATTAAATCTGGGTCGGATATTTCCTTAAACTACAGGCACACAACACATCTGTGTAGGTGGTAAGTGAATGAGTAGAGCTGGGGTTACTGTATCTGAACTGTGCAGGGCATCCATGTGAGTCCCTACATCTGCTTGTTGAGGAACATTTGTGGCCATTACAGTTGCTGCAAGTGTCGGGTATGGTACATCCCAAATGTGGCATTGTAACCAAGCATGGTTGTGATGAGTTTAGGGGCATAATGACCTCACTTGATCAACATGTGAAACCATATGGGATAAGGTGGGCTATATAGAAGTTCTGTCTAACCACTTTGGCAATGTGATTGTCAAAGGTGAGAGTACAAACAAGTTGTGTCCCCAAACCCCTAACAACTACTACCATATGTAATGGATTACTACCTATGTGGTAATGTGTGGGCATGTTGTTATTCCCAAAGGGGATGACTATGCAACTAATGGCATTTAGCTGTAGTCCATGGCTCAGGCACCAGTCATCCTATCTCTGTGAGACCCCATTTGAGTATGCATGTGCCAGCTGGAGAGTTGATTATGGCACCCAGTTTGCAGTCATCTGCGAACATGGTCAGCCATATTCCTCCTGTGTTAGCCGTACGTCACACAAATATATACTGAACAAGAGAGTTCCCAGGACTGAGCCGTGTGTGATGCCATCTGTAACTGGTGTATAGTCAGACATGGCACCTGCAATACTGAGCATGTGGGTGCTATCCCTGATCCAGGTAGCAATCCATCTTGTGAGATATGTGTCGATATCGACGTGGGTGAGCCTATGCATAATGGTCGAGTGGGGTATTGTGTCGAAGGGTAGTGCAAAGTCCAGGCAGGCTGTGTGGACAACCGTCCCTACACCGATGGACCTGGTAACAGTTTAAAGAATACGAACAGGTCCAGGAGTCAAGATCTGCCCACATCAACGCTGAAATGTGTAGGACCCAGGGTCTGTAGGTTCCCGATGTCTATGTGCATGAGTCCCATTACAATACGCTCCATAGCTTTGCAGAGCAGGCTAGTTAGCCTTACAGGCCGATATTGTCTGTGGTCCATTGTGGCAGCAACTCTGTGGAGCAGGACCACTATCACTGTATGCCATTCCATGGGTACATATCCTGCAGTAACTCTAATATTGAACAGTGATGTAATGTGAGGGTTATGTCTGTCATGAAGCCCGTGTAAGACGCAGGCCAGAACACCATCTGGTCCCATTGATGCTGTGTTGTCTGCTGTGGGGAGGGCAGAACTCACCTGTTTATTTGTGATGTCAGGGTGGTTACACTCTGTTGGGATGGACAGTAGCTCCTTAAGGGGGATGGGGGGAGACATCTGCACTGAACCTGTTTGCCAGGATGTTGGCAATGTCTGTAGGTTCAGGATATGCTTAGTCAGTATGCAGTAACTCACAGCACATCAGTGAGTGTCCACCCAGGTACCTGAATTAACTGAAGAAGGCCTTGTGAGTGTCCTACGTGTCTGGTGCAATTGCCTGTTAGAAACGGGCCTGACATAAATACATGAGCGATTGTAGCTGTCTGCTAGTACAGATCACAGATGCCTTCCCTGTCTGGGATTGTGCTCTATCATGTAGTAGCATCCTCCTTTTGTTGTATAGCCTATTAATGGCCGGGGTCTACCAGACAGGACCCCTGCCATTGGAGGAGTGAGTCCATTTGTTATTTGGGATAGCACAATCCATGCAGTCCACTAGGTGTCCATAGAATGTATATGTAAAGGATTCAGCAGTCAGAGCCATACTTACCACTGTCCCAGGGTCTCTGAAGGATACCACCTTGGTTTGGAGAAGTGTGACATTTGCTTTTGAGAAGTTCACCAAGATTACCCAGGATGGGTGTGTGGACAGGATATGGATGTCCAGTGAGATAAATGTATGTTCTGACCTTACCAATGAGGGGTATATCTCAGGTGTGGAACATAGAGTCCCCATGTTGGTGATGATCATGTCCAATATGTTGTCCCCTCTTGTGGGTGTGGTGACCAGTTGTGCCATAGCATATGAGTGTACAAATAGTAGCAACTGTTGGGCAAGGGTGTTGGGGCCTGAGTACTATCTCCAGTCAATGTGTGGGTATTTGAAGTCTCCCAATATAATGGTATTTGGGGAGACCTTCATATTGTCCAGTGTACCCAGGAAAGACGAGTGTGGTTCATGAGTTTGGGAGGGTGATCTGTAGCAGGCAACAAACCAAAAGACAGATATGCACAATGTTAGGTGCATATGTATGGGCTGTGATGCTTTGTGCAGTGCTACCAACCTGGAGGTATGTGTATCTGTGATGTATATGGATACTCCCCCTATTTGTGTTGGCCATTCCGAGTTTTGTGGTCAGAAAGCATGGTATGAAATATAACCTGGAAGTGCTGGTGTGCAATTGGGAGCCTGAACCAGGTGTCTGTTAGTGCACAGATATCGCTGTTGTCCATACTGAGAAGATTCCTGATTGGTCGCAATTTGAGGGTAACACATCTGGTGTTGAGCACCATTACCCTCAGTGTCATGTACTCTGTAATGTCTATGGAGGTGGGTTTGTCTTTTGAGCCCCGCTTAAAAAAGGCAGTATGGTGGTAGCAACTGCCTTAGCCAGTATTCAAAAGTCCAAGGGTGACAGGTGCAAGCTGTCCATAGGGAAGCTATGTGGCATGTCGAGCATGTCACCCCAGGCTGAGAGACACTGTATCCCCTGTGAATGACACCAATATGTTAGCCAACTGTTAAATGTGTTCAGTTTGTTGGTATACTGTGACATCATACTTGGTGAGTGTAAGATGCTAGACAAGGTCAGGGTCATACTGGCCTGGGCTACATGATCAGAGAGTTCCTCTATGTATCATGTCATGTGGTCCAGGGAGGGACGACTGAGGGTGTATGCACCAGCATGGACAATGATGGAGCCAGTCCTGTACTTGCTTTGGAGTGACCTGAGTGCATGTGTTATGTTGTGGATCCTGCCACCCGAGAGACAGCTCAAAGTGACTGTTCCCTTGTTTGGCCTGGTGAGTGGGACGTCAGTGTGTCTGACAATAAGTGTCACCTATTACAAGTGTATTAGATGTGCTGTATAGCCCAAAGGGCAGTGACTGTGTGGCAACTGACATTGTGAACTATGTGATATGTAGGTATTGTAGTGGGTTAGCAGTTGTTTGTGTGTCTGCTTTGGAGGTCTCTGCTGTTTAGGCAGAGTTTATGTAGAGCCTCCGAGTATGTTTATTTGTGATAATGTGGTTTGATATCTGTCGCTATAAGTTTATGTGAGACTGATATGTGGTGTGTGTGGTTACCTTCACCACCTGATAGACTATGCCAGTCATGGGTCGAGAGAGCTCAGCCTCCTGTGTGTCAATATTGCTACATCTCTCACATATATCTGAGTTTGTTGGGAGGAGGAGAGGGTTGTCTGTGTACATGAGGCAGATGTGACATTGTGTCAAAACCACAATATTCACTAGCTGGACTGGAGAGTACACAGAAATCCGACCCCTGAACATGCCAGGATATTATGATGACATACTCCGTAGCCTGATCGCAAAGGATCAGTAGGGTGTTAAGTGTGTAAAAGAGTATAACAGGGATTAGTGCTTAGGTTTGTTGGTGTTTTGCAAAGAGTAGCTGAGAAGGATTCCAGACTGAATCATGACGCCTCCTTCAGCTATGTCATAAATAGCAATGTACACTCATATATGTCCTGAGTCAGGGCCTGCTGTACCTGACTGACAATGCCGACATCCTGTCAGACAGGCCCCTTATAGACATACCCACCTCCCACTGACCATAGTCCCAGTCATAATACCAGGAGATATCACATGTAGAATGGCTGAACAGCTCCCCCCAAAGCCAAAAGCATGGCAGCAATTGGATTACATTGTTTCCCCATATGTGTCATGCATGAACTACAGAACAAACATACCCTGCACCTGAATAGTCTGTTGAGCCTCACCCTCTCCACAGGATCTGGAACCATTGAATGCGTTACAGTAACATATGGCACTCCCCACAAGTGTAGGTGCACAACATGCCATGGGAAGTATAGTCCAGTAAGCCTTTGAAGTCTGATCTGCAAGGCCATGGAGTCCATCATGGTTGAAGTCATACACAGAGCTATTGGAAGCTGACAAATACACAACCCTACCAACTGTGGTATGTTCATGTGCAGCTCATGGTTCCCAAACATGCTAGACTGTTTGCAAGGTAGACACCCAGGACATATACCACTGAACAGACCTACATATGTCCCACATAGACTTTGAATAGCCCTTTATCAACACCCCTGGCACATGTCGTATCCACAAAACCAACAATCTGTTCATAAATATGTGTTGACATATAAAGGAATGTAAATGTGTCCACAGAGAGATCACACAAGGTAAGAATTATGGGGTTCTGTTCAAGCTGTTGACACCTGATGACCCTCATGGCTCATTCCTGGGATTGCATAAAACAAAGTGTACACACATTACCATGTCCAGTCTGATGTCAGCATCCTACAAATATAGCAGGAGAATCAAAGCCACCCAGCAAAGCATATAGCATGCCATGTTAATGTGTATGTCTTTAGTATCATAACATAGTTATTTAGGGGCTTGAATCCTGCAAACGCTGACAATGTGTGTGATTTCCTTTGAGAAGAGTGCCCTTTTTGGAGACTGGGAAAACAAATTAAAGAGGTACATTCCTCTTTGGAAAGTCTGATGATGTCAGCATCCTACAAATATAGCAGGAGTAGAGAAACCACCCAGCAAAGCATGTAGCGCTCCGTGTTAATGCATATGTCGCTTGTATCATAGCATAGTTAGGTAGGGGGTTTGAATCCTGCAATTGCTGAATGTGTGTGTGTGTATGTGTGTGTGTGTGTGTGTGTGTGTGTGTGTGTGTGAGTGTGTGTGTGTGTGTGTGTGACACAGTTGGTCACTGCAGTGTGGGTTTTGCTTTTACTATGGTATGACATATCATGATTAAAACAGTATGTGCATTGCACACATCAACACATCAGGTATCTGCGTGGCAAATAAATATGTGTACATGTGACCTCAATCAGTACATAGGTGTGAAGCCTGTATACTACATGAATACATTCGTTTCATTTGACAGATTGTGCCACTGCTTCTCAGATCGTAGGTCACATATGTATGTATGTGACAAGCCCGGCCACTGTAGTGATCTGTTTCCAAGGTCATCTGTGCCACACACACCCATGACAATTACTGTAGAGTACTGTGAGTGAGGGTACATGCCTGGGGTATATGTCAGACATGTTCATACACAACAATGACTGGCAATAATGGACAGTCATTATAGGTGTACAACAGCCTTGTGGATATGCATTTAGGCCCTTAATGTCTTATGTGACACACCGAGGGACTCCGCAATACCTATGGATATGTGGATACCAAGGGACAGATGACATAACACATGGCTGTATGTACATATTGTTACCCAACATACATGTTGAGGGCTACCACCTATGTGGTACTGTTGGGATAGTATGTATAGTAAATGTGGATGACTATGCCATATCCGGCTTACTGCTATACAGCATGTATTGGACAACAGGTATCTGTCTCTGTGATACCCTTGTGTAGGATATGCATCCCATCCAGGGAATGCATTGTAGGCCAATGCATGCATTTCCAGATGTGGATGGGCATATCCCTAGTGTGTTTGCATGTACCTAAGAGGGCTATATACCAAACAGGTGTGGTCCCAGGAATGGGTGGTGGTCAATACCACTGGTCACTGTTATAGTATAGTACCGGAATGATCCAACTGTTACTGAGTTTCCTACAACTGTGTGTCATTTGTCAGGACATCATCTAATGATTGTTTATAGTCATGCTGTTGAGGTTGTGTATACTACCAGACTGCAAATCATTGACAGGTATCAACAGTATCACCCACAGCATACTGTCAACCCATGTCATACACACATGTGTACCCATGTTAGTACATATCTCTAGTAGAATGCATACTGGCCATTGAAAGATACTATGAGATGTTAACAATGTGTACAACAGGGTATGCCACACGTCCCTTGTGTCCACTATGCATGTATATGCAGACAGTGCGCACCCACCATGTTCACAGATGTACACCTGCTAATCTGTAATGCACACACCACACACGTACTGTTCACTCACTAACACATGCTGGCAACACTGTACACTTCAGCCAAGTGGCACATGGGTGGACAATACATACTTAGACCTAACACTGGTGTAAACAATGCTACATTGACAATCAGAGCTGTGATGCATAATGCCTGCTCAGATATACCTACAAGGATATCATTACACTTTCCTGTTGACAACTTGCTAATATTGCTACACTGCTATAATGTCACCCTGTGCATCAGAACCATGTTATCCTGTTCCTGCATCAATGTTACAGATGACAGGAGGTGGCACAGGTGTCATCATATGCACAGGGTGTGTTGTTGGTTTGCCAGAGCCCGACATTGACCAATCCAATCGACATGTCTATGTGTGTGTGTGTGTGTGTGTGTGTGTGTGTGTGTGTGTGTGTGTGTGTGTGTGTGTGTGTGTGAGGGACAACGGTACAGCATGGGCCAATGTTGATGTAATGTGTGTGTGTATGTGTGAACCCTAGTTCTTTGGTTAATGTGTGTGTGTCTGCATGCACACAGCTCCACCTTGTGGCTGCCATATATGGGAGGTTGTGGGACAGCCACAGACTGTACCTGCTAGGCTGAACAGATCACTGTCTCTGGGCACAGACACGGTACATGTGCCTGGCAGGGGTGCTATGGGCAGTATCGGGTACCAACCCTGACTGAGTACTATCATCAGAGGCAGAGGTATGATGACTGGACCCATGTCCCTGCTGGGACTGGCCAGAGCCATGTGCACGTGGTCTACTAGGATGGTCAATAGACAGGCCATCCCCAGCATTGCTGGGGCTGGTACTGCCACTACGGGAGCGTCTGTGATCTGTGTGCCATCCGTGTCGACTGCCAGCTGTTGCTGTTGCTGGCATGCATCCGTGTCGACGTCTCACCCGTCCCGCACTGTCCTGGCTCATGGAAGACACATTGTGGAGGGTATCTATTGTCTCCTCCCAACATCTATCAATGACCTTGGTGAAATTCCAGATGGCATCGGCAAGGTCACAGATGCTGTCATTGATAGCAGTGTAATGGGCCCTCTGCACCCTTAGTCCCTGTCTGATGTACTGTTCCATACGTGCCTGTGCCTGCATTACAGCCCGGAACATACTGGAGGTTATAATACCTCTAGGGGCACGTCTGCCAGGGGCAATATGACCAGTGGTGCTCCCCTGAGAACCCCTGGACATCCGCCTATGTGGTACCATTCCAGGAATCCAGCTATGGCTGCTGTGAGGGGATGCAAGTGCCATGGGTACCATACTCTTCTGGTCAATGTCAACTGTATGCTGTCCCTCGGCCAAGGCCATTGGTGATGAGGGATGTATAGGCAGTATGAGTGTGCACATAGAATGGGTTGAACACTGTGTACTGTCGATTGGTGGACCAATGACAGACCCTGTCAAACCTTCCTGTGCCAAAATACATGTCTCATCATCTCCACTATTAGTGGCAGTGACTTCAGGTTCCCTGCTGCTTTCAGCCACCCCAAACTCAGCACCTGTGAGAGGGAGACAGGAAACCCACTTTCCAATCTGTACGTGATGTTAGCACACATGCACACATGAACAGACATGCACACATGAACACATGCACACATGCACACATGAACACATGCACACATGCACACATGAACACATGCATGCATGCACACATGCACACAAATACACTCCTCACTACAGCACACACACGCACACACACACACACACACACACACACACACACACACACACACACACACACACACACCAGCAATCCAACACATACTCAATAATGGGTGAAGGTGGGTGCCAGTATCACAAGGCAAACAGTCACCTCACACGTGGCAGCATGCATGATATGTGTTACTCAAGACCATGCAGTGCAAGTGTAGACGGCACCTATTTAATGACATTATACATGGCTTTGATGCATGTGTGTAGTTGTTCAGTGATTGGCTACACCCTGGAACACAATATGTACATGGACACAACATTGCTGTGCATGTATTATCAGCTCTGCAATGTCCTGTGCACCATCATTCACAGGTATACATACCATGGCTGCATGTGTTATCTGTGTGACACATAGATTGCCATGTGTGATTACAGTGTCTGTGTCCATAGCAGATAATAGTGGGCACAGGTGTAGCACATGCATGCTATGTACACATATGGTGTATGTAGATGTGAAGGAATCCCAATGCTCAACATGGCACTTGTACAGCGGTTATGGTGAGTGTGGGACATATTGCAGATATGTCAGTGCCAGCCATGACATGGCATGCTACACAACTGCAGCATTAAACACCAGACATACCCGATGTGTGTCATGTGACCTATACACCCAATAGCATTCCAGGACATATATGTGACACTTTGTACAGATGGCGACTGCTGTGCATATTGTGTATACTGGCATATGTAAGCACACACACAACATGCTATGCATATTGTGTATAGGTGCATATGTTTGCACACACACAACACTGAGGTGCAAAGCAATGACTGCTATGTGTAGTACTGTGGTCACTGTAACTGTTTGGGGTGTAGTACCATGTGCCATCATCATCATGCATCTTGTGGTCACTCATGGCTATTAATGTATGACAGACCACCACCTAGCATGCTGTACCTAAAATGCAGTGCCGTGGCTACGTCCACAATTACACAGCCACCTTGTACATGGGTGTGTGAGGTGCCCAATAGGGAGCATTGCCTAACATGACTGTGTTATGTGTTGAATAGTGTTGCACAGCCCCATGATAGGCCTCTACCCCTGAGGTACATCATGTGTGTGTGGATGACATGTGGGATACTGAAGTGTGACCTTATAGCGGGTGTGTGGTAACACCATATGTAGCATGTTTTTGTGTACTGCGTATGATAAACGTGTCATGTTGTGTACAGCTGTAGCAACTATGCCTATCCAATGTGCAGTACGGTGTTGCCACAACTGTGTCTGTTACTCTGTGTATTGCATGTCATTGAGGCAGCTACTGACATTACTGAGCTGTGCAACGTCTTACAGCAAACATGCATGGCATGCATTATGCGTAGGTGTGTTACGTGCACATGGCCTACACCTCACCTATGACATGCACATTTCATTACCAACATTGCAGTTATGCCACACTCACCAGCATGGATTGTCTGCCCTGCTGTCACACCAGAGGGACCTATGAGAAAATGAGAGAGTTCGTCAGTGGCCACAACTGTGGCATTGCTACAGTGGGTATGCTATACTACAGTGGAACAACAGTCAACAGTCACAGGTGTAGAGATAATATTCCAAATATCAGTATTGCATAACACTAGGCAGCACAACTGCTAAACACACAGTACACATCTCACGTAGACATAATCTAACAATACAGTTAACTGTAGTCTACAGATAGGGAATGTTACCTGCTCACTCCATGTGAACATTCTGGGTGGCTCCAGCCTCCATGACAACACATGTCACAGGTTGTTGCTGCTGTTGTCCAGGAGCCACCACGCTTAGGAGCAGCTCCTCCACTCTGGTGAGGGGGGGGGGGGTGAATGGCCACCCCACCACCAATGGCAAACTATTGTCATTGGATATCAGACGCATGCCGCCGGACATGTCTAATTAAATCACTGCAGTGATGGCGTACCTGCTCATATGTCCAGTTATGCATGCCTATGTCATTTACCCGACGAACAAGATCCTGCCACAGTGCAGTCTGCTCCTGCTGGTGCTAGCTGCTTCTGGAAAACAGCATTGTGTACTGCTGCACCAGGCTTTGGACAATTTCATCTTCCTCCGCTGCTGTATATGATGGGTTGTGTTGGTGGGCCATCTGGCTGAAAAATATATGAACAATATGTGTGAACAAGTCCTATGGCACACTTTAAACCTTTAACCAAATATATAACTTTACTGACATATATACCATCCATTTGTTTGTCAGGGGTTACACACGTTCACTACCACTTATTGGTTCTCAGGCCACAACTGACTAACAGTGCCTGGTACACTCTATATATCACACCACTATATAACAGTACCCGGCACACTGTGACACAATGCACAACCTCGACACAGGAGTATATATCACGCTAATGTACGAACAGAGATGTCATCCATTGCAATGAATGTAAAGTACAGTTACAGTAGTACCAGTCAACCACCCTAGTCAATGATGCCATAGCCCTGCCTAACATATGTGTACAGTTGTTACTCTAGGTGGCATACTGCTGTAACAGAGTATATATGTTGCTGGATACACACAAATTCCCTGTAACACATATATGATTGCAGCCATGGTACAGGCATAATTACACACACATCAGACAAACATACAATGCACCACTATATGCCAACACAGATGAGTATTACCTGTGTACCTGTGTACCATACAGTACTGTGTGCCACTACTTACAAACCCTTATGCCTGAGTTTTGTCCTCTGTGCAGACTACAGGAAACACACAAGACAGTGTTTCCAAGCAATGTGAATGCACACCATACTGTGCTGTTTAGGCCTACAGTTTCAGGTAGTACTACAGTTCCTATGGGAGTTGGATTCACCAGCAGTACCACTCACTAAGCATACATGTATTGCTTTAGCCTACAATGAGACACCACGGTCGTCAACAAGGAACTATGTCACATCGTATGCCATACTACTATGTCTGCCTAACAGTACAATACACATCTTTTCCTGGCGTCACAGCTAGGATAGACACTACCATGTCAGATACAACTTCACACTAACCTATCACACCTTTTACAGACCTTGCACACATTCATCGTTACACTTATTCAACCTCACATAGCAGGTATTGCATTGAGTACATGTGTGAGTGCATAGTGTCATAGGTAGGTTATATGCTATTGGCCCTAGGGCCTATGGCAGCCTAGCCATATGCTACCCTGGCCTTTGATACACAGGTACTTTGATTTCACCTGCCCCTGCCAACCAGAACCACAGAGGGGGTTCTTGGGGTGTATTATCAATCATCAGGGGTATTTATGACAACTGCTAATGAGGAGCCTTGTTTGCTATTGCTAGGTGGTCTATTCCAGTATATGGCATATCTCTGAGATAGGAACCTATCCCTCCAGCATGTGCTGTTTAGTGAGCTGACGAGGTTTAGGGCCCTAGAGTGTGTATCCTGGAGGGATTGTGATATGTTGCCATGGTGGTTGTCACCCAGCTATGGGTATGACATACCTCTGTATGTCCGGCAGAGGTCACTTCTGTGTGGCCGGTATGCAATACAGTCTAGATGTGGTTTTGTGAGTCAGTCTGCATAGGGGCATCTGTTTGCAGCTAGTATTACCCTTTGTGAGGTATGTCTGTGGCCTTTCCACCTGCTGTAGTTGTCATGTGAGGTACATACCACACAGGGCATTGTGATGAGTAGAGGGGAACACTGACCTATATTTCCCTAGATGACACACCTGTTGTCATGACACATACCACACAGACAGATTACAGGTCTAGTGTGGCACTGTCTTTATCAAAGAGGTGGCTACTGTCCACCTGTGTCCCATGTTCCATTTTCACACCTTCGGTGTTGGGTAGATCTTTACCTATGCGTTAGTTAATGGGTACAGTGTTTTGGAAAGGAGGAATGGCACTGCAGTATCAACACATGTCTACAGTCCATGCCTTGGTTACCACACACCAGTTGCAGTACATATGGCCCCATGTCTCCCTCTCTCTCTATATGTATATATATATATATATATATATATATATATATATATATATATATATATATATATATATATATATATATATACACATACATGTAAACATCTTGCTGTACACATAGATGTACATATAGGCACATGTACAGTCCACCTTTCATGGTGGGGATATCAGTTATGCGACAGTTGTGGGATGTACAGTTATGTGATTATATTGCACAGTGTTGTGCAGAATGCATGTGGGTGTCCTCGGCCCATATTGCTTTAGCAGGCCTCACTGGCTATAACACAGCAGATCTGACAAATCAATCCCACATCTTTTAACCAGCACATGACATATATCAGCACAGCATGCTGTTTTCTATGCCACACTCTACGACCTACATAGATATATGAACATAACAAACTTCAACGACAGATATCTGTCCACCCTTCACTAACAGTTGCAGTATGTCCCTTGCCCTATGCACATATGCAGATACACATAGATACATACTGCTACCACACATGGATGATTTGCAGTGTGTAGAGTACTTTTCAGGAACATCTACTACATGCCAACACATACATATGAGTTACATACCTTACCTTTGTATTTCCTGCTCCATCTGTTACAGTTTTGTAGGGGTTTTTTTTGGTTGTTTGTTTTGGGTTTTCTCCCTCAGTTTCGGTCTCGGTTTCCCTCTCTGTTGTCTTTGTCTTTGTCTGTGTCTCTCTCTCACTCTCGCTCTCTATCTCCCTGTACCTGCAATGATATTATTGCATGTGTGGACATCAGGTAGAGCCTGCTTTTCTAGGTATGTGCACTTGTGCATGTGACAGCCTCTGCACCAGTTGCTGCCCACCATTCAGTAATTGCATGCAGCCTGCTGTGTGCTGATTGCATTACTCACTGTGATTGCAGCCCACTGCTATAAAATGCTAGGTTAGGTAGGTGTAGCACTTTCAGATTTACAAGGTGGGACCCATGCTTGTTTGCTCTGGATACCGTTGTGTCAGTCAGAAGGTTGGTATATGTCTCTTATCTGAAGCTAGGGTTGCAGCCAGTGATATGCATGTTGTACTCAAACCTGAATGTTGCTGCTTCCAGTACACACTTCTCAGTGTAGACATGTACTCACCCCTCCAAATGCTAACACAGGATACATGGGCGTATGTACTTTCTTTCTGAATTAGACATTTAACTGCCATACAAATGTAGTTAGTGCACTGTATTCCTGTGGCACATGCACTGTTTGTGAACTGCTATACTGTAATTATTACATTACTCACCTCTGAACAGTTTGTGGTTTGTTTGTGTTGACATTAGCACAGGCTGCTCAACACAACTGGACATATTTCAGTACTAAGTATGCCTACCTACACCCTGGTTTTTGCCTGAATACACAGGTGTGTTGTACCTTTGGTTAGGGGTGTAGAACTGCAAAGAGCATTTTTTATTATCATGTGAGGTTTATCTTGCTGAACATACAGGATTGCTGTGTACCTGTTAATCTATCAAGGCAAGTAGTGTGTCTGCGTAGCTCCCACCTGTGGACATATCCAGATGGTAGCTAGCGGTTACCCTATTATCCTTTGTCTGTGCACCACACCAGTCTTTTCAGCATTGGCACATTGGCATTGTCACAGTTGGTTGCTAGCAGTACATGGCTACATCCTGTGATATTTCTGTGTTGTACTCCTACATAAGGGCATGCTTGTGGAACTCCTTCCAAAGCTATTTGCAGAGTGTGTAACAGCAGTAATGCTGATATGCCTGTGTGTTTCTGCCTCTGCCAGGCCTCAGATACTCTCAGGTATGTATTTAAACGGCCTCAGTGAAAGGTACATATACGTTAGATACACCTGCAATATATTACAGACATATTGCAGTTGAGACTTTCTTGGGAATCAGAGCATATGTATACCTACACCTTTTCTGATGTGCAAGCAGTGTCTACTCTCACCTATTGAGATTATTCATTACGTGTGATTCCACACTTGCCTGCCTAAAGTTAGTACTTTCCAATGTGATTCAGTGGGGCACAGCTAACATTTGCTTACAAATCTGGGACATCCCTGTAAAGCAGTCACAGTTGGGGTGTCTGGCCTCTGCCCTAATCAACTTTGCCAGTATTTATCCTGGTCTGATACTGTGTGGTGTTTGTAAGGTGCTATTGTAACATTATTCCCTGCTTGGATGGCTGGTTCTCTTTTCACAGTCATGTCATGCAATTCCACAACTGCTGGTAAAGACCCACAGAACAGGATTTGTGTTATACCATTCCTAATTTCCATTTACATTCCCTCATTGTAATGCATGATATATTTATGTCAGCACCAAGTTATTTATATATCTGCTGTGGCTTAGTGGTAACTCATGCAGTCTATTGTGTCAATGGTCTGGGGTTTGAGACTGGCACAGGTCTTTTCTTTTGCTGCTGAGCAGAACAAGGGCCCTTCCATAGAGTGACTAAGGCACTCTTAAGCAGTTGTAAGCAGGTTTGTGCGGGTTTTAATGATGCTTAGCGATGCTTAGCTAAGCGCACACTCGCTTAAACCCACTTTCTACTGCTTAAAAGTGCTTACTCCCGCTAACCCCCGCGCTAATTTCTTTTAAAGAAAAGAAAATGGGGAGATAGGAAAGTGGTGAAAAAGGGGGTACAAAGAGGAATAGACAGCAGGTAAACAAGCTTGGGATGTGCAGGACGGGTGCAGGAAAGGTCCATAGCTGCCCATTTCTTTACCAGCAACAGCTGTGCATATGCAATAAATTTGGAGTGAAATTTGAAACCTTCCACTCCTGGGAGAGGGGTGAGGACAGCAAAGTATGTTGTATTGCCAATTATAATTATCAGTTTACATGTCCAGTGGACATGTGTGCAAAATGGGCAGCTATGTATCGGGCGTAATTTTTTTTGTGAGTACAGATTGCCATTTTTTTTTTTCAGGTGAGAGTGGAAAGTGAGGTAGAGGAAGTAGGTATGTTCGGGGAGGTAGATTGGGGAGGTAAACAGACAAGACGCATACAGGGACGGTGTATGACACATGGGGTGGGTGAACACAATTGATGGGGACAGATGTTTGGAAATCACAAGCCCATGAGCCCACAGATGGTAACAGTGGAACTGAGATCCCCACCCATGGGCAGTCACCACTGCACCTTCACAGCCCCAAGGGTGGCTGTACTGGGGGCTGCATAGGATGAGCAGGCTTACCCAAGAGACGTGCCACTCTTGCCTCGAGCTGGCATAGGGGATGAGCGACTGAACGCTGTATCTCCCTTTGCACCACAGCCCGGACCCTTCGAAGGGTGACAGGTGGCCCTTCTCCACCCACACTTGCACGGGGGGATGAGCCTCATCCTCTGCAGCGCTTCCACCTGAAGGTGGCACAGGAACAATGGAGGAGGGGAGCCCGGGCTGGGCAGCGGACCTGCTGGTGCCAGGTGCACTCGCCAGCTGAGGAGGGACAGTTGGGTCCGCTGAGACCGGCCTTCCCATACATTCTGTGATTAGGTGTGTTTAATTACAACATAAACAACAGCATTCCAGATTAGTTGTAACAGCATGCAGTAATATTCCCATTAACCCAACACACCAAGGTTCTAACAGTTGAACAGCAAGCACAACATATGCATATATTGAATGACAGTGGATATTCCAACAGCATGCAGGGATGTTTGGTAGTAACAGGCCACCATGATTGTGGTGTTTGAACAGGGCACATGCATCAACATCAATGCAAATATTTATAGAACAATAGGACATATGTCCCAACAAATATTTAAGATTACACATACCCATTCAGGTGTAGAATTGCATGGTTTATGCACATACAGTAGGGTGTAGAAAAAAACCTCGATTAACATCTTATAATTACTTTTAGTCTACACTACATTCCTAGTGACTGCAAGTGTATATTCCCTACATGTATTATTACACTTGCCACCATGCATTAGGTTGTGTAATGGGTTTGGCAAGTTCAATATATGCCTGACCTATATCTGATTTACTAACTGTCCAAGATGCAGATGTTACTACTACATATTCCTTGATTGCATTTATATTTCTTTATCTACATATCTGGATGTTTTCACATGACATTTTCACTTCTGTTTGTACAGAACCCTGCATTTCTTGACACACACTCACATTTCTGGGTAACAAATTAACGTGCTACTTGTGTGCCAGATTTACTTATGCATGTCAGCCAGTAACTGACTGTTGAGGGCTGTATATATGCTTCACAGCTACTAGCACTTCCATCACCCACTTTATATGGGACTGCACAACTGTGAGTTGCCAGCACTTTTTAAAACAGTACTATTTGTATAATGCAAGGGTACAACATTTCAAACTAAGTGACACAGACACACTCTGGGTTTTAGACCTTTATCAATGACATTAAACACTTTTCCACAGGTTCACTCCTTTATTTGTTATATCGGTGCATATGGAAGACATATTCAAGACACATTATACCTTTATTAATAGGTTAGAACACTCTTTTCCAGGCTCACTCACCTATTTTATATGACAGTACCTGCAGAGGTATTATTCCGGACATATGTTACCTTTCTGATTGGTAAAAACCAAGTAAAAGCACTCAAATGCCACAAATAAGTCCAAAACAGAGTGAAGCGAGCCAAACAGGAAACCCAAACAAATGGTATTAATTCATATGTATCTGATGAAGTCTGAATATTGAGGATGAAAACAAGTACTCGTTGTATTTTAAAAGCGTTAATGCTTGTTGTTTTGTTTGCTAATAAATCAAGTGGAATATAAATTGTTTGGGTTTCCTGTTTGGCTCACTGCACTCCGTTTTGGACCTTTCTTAATGGGTTACTACACTCTTTTTCTGGCTCTCTGACTTTTTTATCTGACAGTACATGCAGAGGACTTATTCAGGCCATTTATGGCTGTATTATTGGACTACAACACTTTATTTCATGCTCTCTCCCCTATTTTATATAACAATACATGCAGAATAATCACTAATCTGCCTGGTGGCGCAGCCTTAGCAGCCTATCTGCATAGGCTTGCTGATTCGCAGCACGGTCACCTGCAGCTGTAAAGTAAATTAAGGGATATTGAGAGATACCTATCTGTTATACAGAATCAATTATCAATTCCTACATACTGCATTCCATGGCTACCTACTCAGTTGTGCGGCATCCTGCATCCCATGGGCCTCCTGTATCCATTGATTAAGGTGGTCCTGCTTCCGTCTCTTTAGGTCTGCATGGTGGTGACGGACCTGCTCACCAGTCCAAGGAATGCTTGTGACACTGGTGAGGTCATGAGCTAACCGGTTCTAAGCCTCTGCCTTGTATTTCATCCGTTGGAACTGGCCCTGCAGGAGTCTTGACTCATGACGGTGGACAAGGAGCCAAACCATGTATTTCAACTCCTCGATGCCCCAACGTTGCACTCGGAAGCATGTACCCTCTCCAGTACCAGCCATTCTAACTGCAGATGTGAGCTACAATCAGTTATGGCAAGTATTCCCACCTACGGGGCTCAAATATGCTGCATTTCCCGCACTTTTTTGTGATTGGCCATTTTTGAAAATTCTCATCTGACTGCAGACCTGCTTAGTAATGGTTAATCTACCATTACTAAGTATATGTATGTTAACGGTGGCTGTTTTTCCTAAGTTGTCATGGCTTAGTGGTTCTGTGCTTTGATTATGCTGCACAGAGTCCTGGGTTCGAACCTTGTCATTCATTTTATTTTCATACTGTCCAGACAGGCTAGGGGGTGTGGCTGCATTTAAGCAACTTTGCTCTACATTGCTCCACGTTGCCCTACGGTGTGCTGGTTGGCACGTTGCGCATGTCCATGCAAACACATTGCGCTGGTTAAAGCGCTATTTCACTATGGGCGCCTCTATTGCACTGGGTAAAGCGCTCTTAAACTTTGGGCAACTCTATTGTACTGGGTAAAGTGCTATTAAACTATGGGCACCTCTATTGTGCTGGGTAAAGCACTATTAAACTATGGGCAACTCTATTGCACTGGGTAAAGCGCTGCTTAACTGCAAGCAATTATGTATCAGGATCCTTTAAAAATGTAATATTTTGTTCACTGAAACATTGGCCATTTCACTGCTTTTTACTGATATTTTAATCATATGTGTCAGGTATTATTCCATGTACTGATTTAAAACATAAATAAGACGGGGAGTGGTGGGACTCGAACCGTGAATGCCTCTTCTTTGTGCAAACTTCTCTACCATTATGCTATTGCTATCTGGTGTGATTTGCATAAACATTCTTTTTTATGCTCTTCCATGTCGGAATTGCTAACTACAGCTAAGCAATGGGCACACCCGCGCAAACATGCGCAAATACAGGCAGCTATTTCAGGAATTTAAAAAAAATTAAATAAATTATTTTTTACTTTTCATAACTGTGATGGAGGTTTACAATGTCAGGGAGTGTGGTGTTGGGTGCAAGGACATTTCAGCGGACTCGCTCTTGTGTACTTTGATTTTCCTTTTCCAAACCTTGCAGGGGCGTGGCCATTTAGACTGCTCGGCAGTCAGACATGCCCCCTGCTTTCCTACCCGGTCCATGTAAGACTTATGGTTGAGTCAGCATGCCCTCATGAATATTCATGGCATGCTTACATTATACCGTTCAACTGCAGCCTCCGAGTAAGACTTATTAAGTCTTACATGGAGGATTCGTGAATCCGGGGGACTGTCTATTAATTATGACATCCCTTCAGTTACATAGACGCTGAAACTATAGGCTGAAAGGGGGGGTTGAACCAAAGACTTATGTAATTTCAGAATGCCAAACAATACCCCAATGCTGGGGTTTTCTATTTTACAAAAGTTATAAATTTCTTCATTGATGTTACCTTCCAACAAGCTACCCAATAGAAAGCCATGTATATATTTGTAACACCTGATAATATTTGTACCACCAACCTTAAGATATTCAGTCTCATTCATAAGCATAGCTTCAATACTCTCAACGTAAGCCTTATAGTCCATTATAACTAACCCACCCCTCAGCCTTCATAATCCTCAAACTTTTATTATCAATTATTTCTTTTAATGCTTGTTTTTCTTTTAAAGAAAGATTAAGAAACTTCCTGTCCACTTTGTTATTATTTAATCATTTTCTAATACCTTCCTCACATGTCATTTCAAAAATCTTTAACTTATAATTCAATTGTGGATTAAATGTAGAAGGTTTCACATATTGTGATACATCTTTAATATGCACATCATTCATAATATAGTTTAAAATTAATTTATGTACATATTCTTTCAATTGCAAGACAGTATGAAAAACATCAGCTCTATGACCTGGAGCAAATGTCAGCCCTAATTTTAAAACATGTAGGTTCAAGTTCAAAGCTGGACAGGTTATATATTATGGTTTCATACCTGTCTAATTTTCCATTGAATTGTCCAACCTTGTTGGTCTCCATGGTCTCAAAGTTCTTAATCTGTCCATCTTTATTTCATGGCCTAGAAAAAAAAGAAGGAAGCCAAAGTTGTTAAAGTATTCTTAGGTCTTGCCCCTTTTGAGTTGTAGTCTATGACATTTTCATTTGGAAGATGAAAAGGCAGTTCATTAAAATCATGGTTCTCCTTTCCTTGGTGTTTTCTGGTCTGTTACATCTTGCTCCTGCCTATTGAGCCCTTGGATATGACTTCAGCACTATCACTGTTAAGGGGCCATCTGTGTTTGTCAACCCTCTGATGATTACCATAGATTTTGTAAGTGCTAGAATGAAAGTTTATACTTTTACCATTATCCCTTTTCTTATTAGCAGGATCAAAGTGATTATAGGCTACAGCATTACCATATGCATTTTAGTCCCTGTTGAGTTCATTATTTTTACAGGAAATAATAATTCCTTCTAACCTTTCTAATTCTTTTAACATGTTCTCATACTCAACAAGAAACAAGTTGTCATTTCTGTGTTTATTACAAATACGTGAATCAAACCTGTGATATTATCTTTTAAAATATTCATGTGATTTATATTCTTTTTATTGAGTAATTTAAGAAAGTCCAAACCTGCTTTGTTGAAGAATTCAGCAAAAGTGGTAAAAAAGGGATCAGTCGTTTTTACTCCACTGGGACATTTGAAAAAGTTAAGCCCTTTGGGCACCATGTTTAGTTCAACACATCTTTCAAAAGTACTTATTTTCCAAATCCAGACATTTGTATTTCGTGAGAAGTTTAGAATGATCACCATACTCATTTTTATACTTAATGTTGCTAGATACATTTTCAGTTAATGTGTTCCCCAAATTTCTAAAGGGGTCATGTTGTTGTTTGTCTTTTCCTGGTTAGGGGTGGCCACAGCGGAACTCCAGTCTGCTAATGATTGGCAGTAGATTTTTTTTATGGTGCCGAGTTGCCAGCCCGACACCCAACCTTCAGCGAAGGCACACACATTCACGCATGTGTTTCAGAGGCCACTCAACCATGGGGAGGATATGCAGACTCCCCACAGAAGGCACTCCAGCCGTGAATCGAACAGGAGACCCTCTTGCTGTGAGGTAACAATGCTACCGCTGCCACTGCAGCTCTAAAGGGGTCATGTCTGTTGTTTAAAACAGCTGTAACATCTTTATATTCAAACTCTATTTCCCTTGGAGTGTCATGTATCAATTTGTTAGTGGCTATAACAGAAACATTATCATCATCCATACTGTTATATTCATTACCTCCACAAGTTGTAGAAAATTGTTTGTCCAACAGCAAATGCAGTGATTTTTTGATATCTCCCATAGTGTCCTGTAAAATTTGAAATAGCCCAGCATCACTTTGACCTGGGGTAGCATGTAAGGAAACATCCAGGTTGCTGTCCTTTGTTGATTCAGCCATGGCCAAAATCACAATAAGAACAAAAACCAACCACGAGGAAAATCAGACACCAAAAACTAGAAATCTTGTATGTGAATCAGCAAAGAACTATGAACCACACTAGAGTCCACTCAGTTTATTAGCCGGTTTTGTCAGAAAGACTTCATCAAAATATAATTACTACACAAAATCACCAAATATAAATACACATCCCAATTAACAAACCAATCAAGCAATTATTTAATTAATAAGCAAATTAAATAATAAAAATTACTATGTACAATCCCTTTAATGCAGTTTGTTAACATATATTCTCCTGTTTTTCAAAAAACATTTGATGTTAACTGTGTCATTTAAACCAGGGGGTTTATTGGCTGCCAGTTTAATCTGCCAAAAAGCTTTTCTCTGTTCCAATAAATTCTTTAAATCACCACCTCTTAAACCTATATACCCCTGTTCATTTTTTGTAGTAATTGTAGATTTTGTGTAGTAATTGTATTCTGATGAAGTCTTTCTGATGAAAGCAGCTAATAAACTGAATGGGCGCTAGTGTGGTTTGTAGTTATTTGCTGATTTACATATGAGGTTTCTAATTTTCAGATTGGTAACTTGTTTAGCAATCATCAAACAACAGCAGAAATAAGTTCATTCAGAATTACAGATGATCATTAATGCCAGCTATTAGAATTTTATACCTCTTATTGTTTAAAAATGCATGTTTATGCAAAATATGTTATTTTATTAATTTTTGTTAGTGAATAAGAGTTATATTTTAAAAGTGTTCCTGATTTTGAGCCTTTATGCCCCATTATTTTTGGTTTTGCCCAGAATTCTTGAGAAAAAAAGTTGAGAGTTATAGTATCTAGTGTCCTAACATTATTTGTAAAACACCCCGAAAGAGAAAAACATCCCTAAATATCTGGAGCATGATGACAAGGAGGTCCCCTGCAGCTGTGGGTATGTCTGGTGCCTAATGCTGGCTATGATATTAGTTTCAGTGGAGAGAATGCCCACCAGCAGGATTTAACTAAGTCAAAAACACTATGTCAGTGTAAAACATTTAATAAAACTACAAAGGTTACTACTTGACAAAACACTGTCACTACAACCAGAGATGAATTTTATAGGAAAATAAGTTGTGCCAGTCCTAAACATTCTTTATTCACTGAGTTGTTATTATCCAAATGGCTTACTAAATACACAAGACTGCTGTTAAAAGCTTTTGTTGGTCTGGCAAACATTTAACAAAATGTCAATATAACTTACTGTGGTTGGGGGCCCACCAACATCAGGGGGACCCTAGCGATTGATGGGTTTGCTGGTGTCTAAAACCATATATGTAAGCCTTAGCATAGGATGAATTGGAAAATAATCTCCTGTGTCCATTTTTCAGCTGCAATTCCATTCTTGCTTTGTCCCCCAAAGAGGCACAGGTTGTAACAGGTTGTTAGACATTCAAAACACTGAGATTCTTTAGGAAGCATTTAGAAAAATAAGCCAATACTTCATAATAGGGTTTTATAGTTGCAACTTTCTATTCAGCAAAATATGGAAACACAATTTCATTAAAGCATTCTGATCCTCATTCATAATTAGGTTTTGCTATCAAGCAGTATATCAAAACCACAAGTAGTCACAGATTGATCTAAAAGGGAGTCTGTTGACCACTTACCCTCCCATCATATTTTTTTTTTCTGAAGCCTATTGTATCATTTATGCTAACATACTACCTACCACTTTTGTTTGACTTACTGATGGAGAGACATACAATTGTGTCTCTGACATGACTCATTACCTGACCATTCCAGACTTTAACTAACATAACAGCAAATTACTATATGTATCCTTTGTGGACAACAAAGCTTGAGTCTTCCTGAACAGGACTCTTACTTTTATGTTGCAGTTAAAATAGATATCTACTATTTGCTTGGCAGGCACAGCACAGGCCAACCAGCTAACAATGCAGGTATGGTATGCACCATAAACTTATTTCCAATATTGATGATGTTTGATATAATCTAATGTTTTAGAAGTATTAAAGAGCATTCTTTAAATGCATTGCAGAGAATCTCAAGCCAAGGAGCACTTTAAGAATATTGAATGTCCACTCTGCCATGACCCAGTGGATATTCGTAATGTAGGTGGTCCTGCCATCAGTAAGCAAGATTATTAGGTAGGTGTCACTGGGACTTGGGCATGGTTTTCTACTGTGCATCCCACAGTGACTTTAAATAACTTAAGCCATCAAAACCTGGAAATAAAAATTTTATCTCTGGGATTTATTAACACTTGCACTATATGTACTGTAAACCTGGGATTCAATAAACTCTGTATAAGCTCTGCGCAAAGCCTACAAAGAGTTTACATATGTGCCTGGCGGTGCACAGCAAGCAGCAGTGAGCACCAACGCACAAACATATTAATGCTGCTCACCATGTCTAACCTAGGTTTTGTGTTCGGCAACAGTGTTGCTGGCCAGGAAATTATGTAAGCAAACACAGATAACAATTCTGTTTAAAGGAGAGCACCTATAGTCCACAGATTTGAGTGGAATGCCACAGTGATCACCATGGCTTCACAGTTAGCTGTCAGTCTGTAAGTGTGACACATCTGCACAAAGGCCAACATAATGCAAGGACAATTTACCAAAAATAGGGACATATTTGACATAGATGTCACATGGAAATATGACATTATGAAACTCATGCATACCTCTCAACCTCTTACAGCAAGAAAGCTGGACAAAGCTATAAATAATGGGGGGGGGGGGACAAAGAGCCCAAAATAAGGACATATTCTAATATTGCTCTTCCAAACTTAGAAAGTGGAGATAATAATAGGTTGTACAGTAGTATGGATTCTCTGAAGCGCATGAAGATTTAAACTCAAATGCTTGTCATTAGTTTCTGACTTCAATATGCAATGACATACCAATGATTTGCCAAAAAACAAAAATGTTATGAGGAAAAGATAAAAACTTGAGACAAAAACTGGACATTTTATTGAGTCATATATGTCCTGAGATCATCTGAGTGATATGACAGAAAGACACAAATTTGATAGGAATACATCTGGACATCCTGGGAATATCTGGACAGTTGAGCAGTATGAATGCAAAGTATATGCTCCAAACACAATACAGGACAGTGTATTTACAGTGAAGAGTATTGCGATATCCCATTCCTGCCATACTGTACTGAAGCTGTGGAAATAATCTGTAACGGGACATGGACTTCCATGTAACATGAACACTCAGGGGAAGTGTGTATATTGAATAGGGACACACAGATGAATTGTAGGAATGAACATAGTGAAAGTGGACAGATGAAACAACCTAATGTACAGCAGAGGAGGGAATGTCAATGGAAGATGGTTGTAGCAACAACACCAAACACATATCCATATGGTACAGTAGGAAATGTACAGTGAAAATGTGTTTTATGTGACTGTCACACAAGGTGACATAATAATGGGGGGGACGTCTGTGTGAGATAAGCATCCTTACATGAATAATGCAGAGGACATCTATCAGGGATCTGACATACAACTTGGGTAGGGTGCATATTCTGAAGCTGTGTAAAGTGATATGTCTGAATATGAGTGTGGTCTCAGCAGAGGTCTCCAGCAAGGTAGGCACAAGTAAAGGCTCATGGAAAACAAACAAGAAAGAACCACAGTCATGAAAAATGTCACAATAATACCACCAGTAATCTCATTCCTCTGACATATCATATGTGATGTAGAGTGATAAGAGATGAGTCTGCACACACACACACTTGATCAACTATTATGATACATCTACACTCTATGAGGGTAACCATGCACACTGTCCTGGCACTGTAACATCTGCTGGAGGTGTTAGGAGGGACACTGCTATACCTGTATGTGACAGTATCAGCAATACAGGCTAGTTGACTTGTATCCATGGTGTACATATATATATATATATATATATATGTGTGTGTGTGTGTGTGTGTGTGTGTGTGTGTGTGTGTGTGTCACAATCCACAATGTCACGAATGATAAACATGCCATTAATGTTAGCAAACATTTATGTATGTAGTGTGTGCATCACTAGAACAGGTTGCACACATATGCATCTGTTGTAACGACTTGATTGGTATTCCACACCATCAGACAGTCATGTATATTCCACAGAAAGAATATAGGTACATCACTGGAAGATGTGTAGCAAGGTAAATGAAGAAGGGGGAAATGTACACAGTTATTGGTGTGATGAAGGCTGGGAACCATGAAGATATTATAGCCTCTGATGTTGATGACCCTCATCTACCTAGTACTTGTGTTACATTTAAAGAAGTAGTCAGCACTGTGACCACATGCTGTTAGATGTGCCACTTACATTCTTCCCCAGGACATGGGTCATATAACTATTGGTCTGATTATAGGGTATAATGTCCACATTATACTTGGTGGTGTTTTTGTTTCCTGACTTACAAATCCCCCTATGTTTATTGTCAGTGCAGGTGTTGTCATGGCTATGGGAGCAGTTTCTGGTATGTGCTGATACTGTCTGTATTATACTAATATCACAGCTGGAGTCAATGATTGCCCACAGTCTCTAGTCCTTCAGGCAGCTGTTTGGACACAGGGTATGTATGTCATCTGTGATATCCATCACTTAACTAATGGACAAGAAAGGGCCTACAGACAGCCCTGATGTACAGACATCTTTAAACCTGAGAAATAGGCCATGTCACATATTTCAACATAGTGATATGCCATTTATGTGATACACTAGTCTTCCCATTTGGTGATCTAGCTATTTGTGGCCACATATGACAGTGTTGCCCAAATACCTCAGAGTGGATTTGTGTCAAATGTCTTGACCTGGTCAAGTTTCACAAGATAATACTGTTGTCATCATGCATGCCCTCGATGACCCCTTTGAAGACATCTATCAGATGTAACAGACATGATGTAGCATTAACAACTCACACAGGTCTATTGCTCACAGACGGAATATTACTAGTGTATATGTAGAAGTGATCCATGATGATTTGTTGGTCTACCTCACAGATGACGACAGTCAGGATGTCTCTATATATGCCTGCTTCATGTGTTGTCCCCACAACTCAGATGGATGCATGTAGATGTATGTCCTCATATGGTAACATAACCCATGTGGAGGGTGTATCGAAGTGTATATTTAGCTGTATCAGGAAGGTGTATGTCCTGAGTGATGTCATAGGCAATCTGTAATATTGTCACAGCCCACTGTTTCCATGTGATAGGCCTGGATGAAGGTAAGGCAGTGCATACTGCCTATCATGATCTGGCCAAGGGTTTTGACACAATGCCTCATGCAGGTATCATTGAGAAACCCTAACAGCTAGGGATTAACCCTTATCTCAGTTGATGGGTAACCAATTGGGTTACCGACAGAACACATGCTGTGAAAGTTGGTGACTCAACCTGTACCAATACACCTGTCACCACTGGCAAACCCAAGAGATCTGTGCTTGGTGTTCAGTGTTTGGACTCTTTCTCATCAGTTCAGGCTAAAGTATATGGCCTTTGGCTTACCAAGTTTGCTGATTCCTGCATATTGGGTGTAATCATTGGGTCCACCAATGATGATAACATAGTACAGCAGGAGCTAACACAGACAAATGAATGGTGACAAAAGGTACAGGATCTACAAATAAATATAGAAATATCTTTTTTTATGTTGTCCATCTGAAAACTGTAATTCCATGTGATTCACAACATAGACAGCAGTTCTTCTATGTTGAAATCCAGTGATGCAAGCAGTGGGAACTCATGTAGATAACAATCTGAACTTCGAACACCAACTGTACACACGGTATTAAAACCCTATATTGTGCACCTCATAAGTCACCCCATCATATTCAGATCTTAGGAATGTATGACAGTACTGCAATCAAACCTCATCAGAACAATAATGGAGTATAATGCTCTTTTTTGCATGTACCTTACCAGACACATGCAGCAGCTGGAGAGACCACAGGGCTTTCTCAGCAAGATAACACAAAGTCTACAAACCATGCTATGATATATGTGGATAGAGTAAAAGCCATGTCACTGTAAGCTGTCATGTATAGGATGAAGTGACTACTGACCCTGCTCTGGTGGGAGTACTGCATATCAAAAAATCTGATATAGCTGATGACATCAGTGTCAGTTGAGGAGAATATAACAGTGTCATATGATCATAAGATCACAGGAGGTTACTAGGTTAATGGCCCTGGGGCCCTTACAAGCCTAGCCAAGAGTTTATCCCCAAAAAAAACCTCAGTCAGCACCTGTTGCCCCTGTTAATGAGGGACACAGGTGGAACCCGGGAACAAATTTGCATTTTCCCATCCACTCATCAAGGTTGCACTCGGAGAGGGTGAGTGAGATACTTTGTTTGATGTGTGTGGGAAGTCCATTCCAGAGACCTGGAAGCATCTGGGAGAGAAACCTGTTTCTCCAGAAGGTTTAGTTGATGTTGCATATTAGATTTAGGCCTTTTTAGTTTTTTATTCGTAAGGTTTTTAGACGTATGGATATGGAGCATCTCTAGTAGAGAAAGGTCTGAGATTGCCTTGTAGGCGAGACACAGATCACCTCTGAGCAACCTGTATGATACTCAGTAGAGTGATAGTGATTTGAGCCTGTCCACATCGGACCGGTGTTGAGGATCATGGCTTCTCTTTGTGAGGTATTTCTGTGGCTTTCCAGTTGGTGCAGCTGTTTGGAGAGGTACATACCAAATGGGGAAATATACTCAATTATTGGCCTAGTGAGGGAGGAGTACAGAGAGGTAATAACCTCTTTTATCTAGATACTGCCCCTTTACTTTTGAGATGAACCAAGGAAAAGGCTTTTCTGTCCACTGCTGATACATGATGGTCTAATGTGAGACTGTTGTCAACCTGTGTACCCAGGTATCTCACTACAGGTTGTGTGCTTAGGGGGTTGCTGTTGATGTGGTAATCAGTAGAAGCCATGTTTTTGCAGAATAGTATGATGACACATTTTTTGCATTTAATTAAGGCCATGACTTTGGCACCAGTCATTTGTTGCTGTGAAATCATCTTGCAGTATGTTAACATCATCTGGGGAGTCAATGACAGCACCCAACTTACAGTTACCAGCAAACTTAGTCAGCAACATGGCCTTTTGTCTTTGTCTAAACCTCTGAGAAGTAGATGAAGAACAGTAGGGCTCTCAGGACAGATCCTTGGGGAACACCACTAGTGACAATTCTGCTGTCAGAGGTGGAGGCACCCATTTGGACCTTGTGGGTCCTATTGGTGAACCTGTTGGCCACCCACCTGATGAGATGGGAATTTACACCAAGTTGCATTAACTTTTGTTAGCTTTTTGATGATGCCCAAGTGAGAGATTGTGTCAAAGGCTGTGGCCAACTCAAGGTAAACTGTATGTACTGAATTTCTCTCATGCAGGGCTTTGTTGACAGCCTCAAAGAAGTCAAGCAGGTTCAACAGGCAAGATCTGCCCTTGACAATTCTGAACTGGGTAGGGTCAAGTGCTTGGAGATTGCCTATGTCCTTGTGTATGAGATCCATGATAATATGCTCCATGGCTTTACAGATCAGACTTGTCAAGTTAATGGGGTCAGTAATAGCACCACCTTTGTGCAAGGGGATGACGATGGCAGTTCTCCACTCTGCTGGAATGAAACCTGTACCTAGGCTGTGGTTGAATAGGGTGCTCAATGGCAAAGCTAGTTCTTGCTGGAGATGGTGGAAAATACAGCCTGGGATACTATCAGGTCCCATGAAAGCTGTGTTCTTTGCCTTGGATAGGGCCTTTAACACTTGATCTATGGAGATGTGAGGTGCAGGACAAGTACTGGGTATGTTGAATAGGCCTTTGGGGGACCAGGGGCTGAGGTTTGCACTGAACCTATCTGCTAGAAGGTTGGCTAAGTCACAGGATTAGTGTAAGTGGTACCATTAAATACTAATTTGGAACAAACCTGGACTTTTCTATGGAGGTTCCTGAGGTAACTGAAGAAGGCTTTGTGGTTTCCCTTTATTTCAAGGGCAAGTTTTGATTCATAATTGGCTATGGATATTTTTACTATTGATCTAATTTGCTTGTCGAGGCTAAGGAGGGAGATTTTTCCAATATGGAATTTATTCCTTTTTACCCTTGGACAAAAGTTTCTTCCTTTTGTTGTAAAGCCTGTTGATAGAGGATGTTTACCAGACATGTTTGTGTTTCCTTGAGTTGAAGGTGTTACTTCTGTTGGTTATGGCTGAGTCCATGCAGTTGTACAGATGCTTGAATACTGCACTTGCGTACTGTTCAGTATAGTTGTCTGCATCCTCTGACGGGAGCAGTGGTGTGAAGCACTGATACCCTCTCATAGGAGGCTGTAGCTTATGAGAAATTTTTTAGCCTGGTTATGGCTGAAGGGGGAGTTGGGTAGGATAAAAACTTCAAATGAGACAGATCTGATCTCACCAGGGAAGAACTTACTATTGAACTGGTGCAGCAGTTGCCCATTTTGGGTGAAAACCAAGTCCAGAATGTTATCTACCCTTGTGGGGGATGAGACAAGCTGGTCTAGTGTGTTAGAACTGATGAAGTCATCATTGGGTGAGTGCATTAGTGCATGAATAGTTCACCCAGTCTATGGTGGGTTAGTTGAAGTCACCAAGAATCATGGTGTTGGGGTACCTTGATGGAGTCACGTAGGTCTGTGTAGGAGGAGTGGGTGCCATGAGTCATGGAGAGGGGTCTATAGTTGGCTATAACTTGAATGGGTGTCTTGAATACTGTCAGTTGCACTTAGTTCTAGTGAATCATGCTGGCAAACCAGTCTGGAGGTGTGCTTGTCTTTAATGAACATAGAGACTCCACCACCTTTAGTCTTTCTAACCTCATTTTGTGGTTGGAATGTGTGGAATGAGGTATAGCCTAGTAAGGCAGGGGTGTTCTGTGCAGCCTTGAACCAAGTTTGCATGACTGCATAGATGTCAGTATCTTCTAGTGCCAGGAGAGCCTCCAGTGAGTGCATTTTCAGGTTAGAGCTCCTAGCGTTAAGCAGCTTGACCTTCATTTGCTTTTTGACAGATCTTTTATGTTAGAAGATTTGTCTTTGGGACATTGCATAAAAAGGCACAATGAGGGAGGCAAGAGCTTTGGTCAAAATCCAGAATCCCAGGGGTGAGATGTGAAGACCATCTCTGGCAAAGCATTGAGGCATGTCAACCATGTCATCCCAAGAAGGCAGATTCTGGATCACCTTGGAATGACACCAGAAACTAAGGCAATTGTTGAAGTCAGTTATTTTTTCTTGGTATTATGGTATAATTATTGGTGAAGGTAGGATGCTGTTTAAGGCTAGGGTCATACTTGCTGGGACACATACTCTGAGAGCTCAGTCATGTCTCTCTTCATATAGTCCAGGGAGTTACATCTCAAGTCATTCACACCAACATGGACAATGACAGAGGCATACTTGTACCTGTTGTGGAGAAACAAGTGTGTGCATGATGTGGTGGATTCTGGCACCTGAAAAACGACTGACCGTGACCTTCTCCTTATTGAACCTGGTGAGGGCAACATCAGTGTATCTCACAATTGAGTTGCCAATGACTAGTATGTTTGGTTAATTGTTAAGCCTTATGGGCTGTGTTGGTTAATTGTTTTGCCTTGTGGGATATAACGAACATCAGTGTTTGTGAGACACTGTTATGTTGTCTACTGTGTGTGATGTGTAAGGTGTTGTATGTGCGATGTTTGTGAGTGTGTTTTAGAGGTCTCTGCTATTTAGGTAATTTTTTTATTGAAGACCTCTGTATACATGGGTGTGTGTTTTGCTTGGCTATGTGATGCGGGTGGTGTGGTGTTTGTGCAGGCAATCTCCTCGTTGACAGGAGCACTAACTGTGGCATGAAAGAGCATGGACTCCAGGTTTCTGATGTAGATGAATTTCTCTCTATTAGAAAAATTATGGGCTAGGAGAAGAGAGCTGTCAGTGAACATGAGGCAGTTGCTACACTATCTCAGTATGCCCATGTGGAGAAACTGATGGTAATTGTACAGACATAGTGTTCTGAATACTTGGGCAGACTTATGGAGAGAGGGTTTCAATAAGGATTTTTCCACCAGATTGTAGGCCACAAACATTTTCTTAAATCTAAAATAACTGGACTTAATCCCAAGTGCTAAAACCACATGCTGGTGTAAAATGCTGTCTGTAATGTCAAGCAAGAGCTCACATGCAGTCAAACACAGTTGACTGCAGTGAGAAGAGAACCCATACCTAAGTACACAGACTATAGAACCCAGTGCTTTACACAAGCACCACGGCACAAGTCTGCCTTGGTCTGCCTCAGACAACACTTTATACCTGATGACATCAACAGTATCTGTTGAAGAGAATATAACAGTGTCCGACATGCTGGTGTAAAATGCTCTGCATAATGTCAAGCAACAGCTCACATACACAAAACTAGTTGACTGTAGTGAGAACAGAACCCCTACCTATCTAAGTACACAGACTACAGAATCCAGTATTTTACATAAGCACCACAGATCAGGTCTGACTTTTACAAGAGTGCAGATAAACTTACAGTAGATGACATCAGAAGGTCAAGTGGGAGACAAGATGTTGGGTGGGTTGCATGAGATGGATATGTAGGCATCTGCAAATATCAAAATGCTGTCAATTCATGGTATTGGAGTAGTAACCGTGGGATACACCATTCTGCTCTTCTGTCTAGACAGACATACACACACAGTTGACTGTAGTGAGAACAGAACTCCTACCTGTTTAGGTACACAGACTACAGAACACAGTACTTTATGCAAGGTCCATGGCACAAGTTTGAGTTTTAAAGAGTACAGTTGAACTTATAGTAGATGACATCAGCAGAACACTTGGAAGACAAGATGTTGGGTGGGTTGCATGAAATAGATATGTAGGCATCTGCAAGTACCAAAATGATGTCAATCCATGGCATTACAGCAGTTACTGTGGGCTACACAGTTATGTTGTTCTTTCTAGAGACACGCATACACATGCTTGACTGCACTGAGAGCAGAACCCCTATTTATCTAAATACACAGACTACAGAACACAGTACTTTACACAAGTGCCAAGTGCAAGTCTGAATTTTACAAGAGTGCAGGTGAACTTATAGTAGATAACATCAGCAGCCCATGTGGGAGACAAGATGTTGGGAGGCCTGCATAGGTTCATAACTTCATCGGTTCATAGGAGGGTACTAGGTTAATGAACCTATGGTGTTTAGAAGCCTAGGTGTGTAAAAACACAAGTACTCTTATTAAGCATAGTTAGATGGTCTTTGTTAGCATAGCAATTTTGTGAGCAATACCAACTTCCCCTGTCCATGAAGGGCATAAGTTCCAACCCAGAGGTGACTTTACAATCACCCAAGCAGTTGTCAAGTTTGCGATTGAACATGGTCATTGAGGAGCACTGCTTCACATGCAGTGTGAAACTATTACAAAGGAATTTGAACCACTGGGGGATATATCTGTCTTCCTAGCATATTCTGTTTATATTACAGGCTAGGTTGAGAACCCCAGGGCAAGCTATTATTGTCCTATTTGATTTGCAGATGTCCAGCATTTCCAGTAGGGGAGGGTCTGAGACTGCACTGTATGCCAGGCATAGGTCACCTGTCAATGGCCTGCATGATGCTGAGTACAAGTGACAGCTCTTTCAGTCTTTCCATGTAGGTCATGTTTGGAGGCCCTGGATTTTCCCAGGCACAAACCTGTGTTTTCTTCAATTGCTGTAGGTGTCTGGTGATGTACAGACAGATAGAGAGTATTGTACTCAGTTAGTAGTCTGATAATGGTACAGTACAGCAGTGGTATGACCACCCTGATCTTGGATGTGATGTCCATATGTATGATGAGCACAATGTGCAACTACGGACACACAGTGATGAAAGTATAGATTGTTATCAACATGTGTTCCCAAGTCTCAAAACACTGGGCATGAGCTTATAGGGGTGCTCTGTATATAATAATTATCAGGGGTACTTTACTTCCAAATGGAACAATGTGGCATTGTATGCTCCTATGTTCAGTCTTTTAGTTTGGCACCAACCATTTGTGTGTGTCAGCCCCTTCTCTAATATGTTACCATCATTGCGAGACTCTATATGTGTGTGTCCACTTGTTAATCATCAGCAATATTGGTAAACCACAGGCCATCTACCATTGCCTCAACTTCAGGGAAGCAGTTTGTAAACAGTTGTGGGCCCTGCACAAATTCTTGTGGTATTCTAATGGTAAGTGGCTAGTGATGAAGGTGCAGTCCCTAACTTTGAAAGTGTGTGTTCTGTCGGTGAGCCAGTTGGCTACTGATCTACTACTGTATGGCTTAATTCCAACATGGGAGAGCTTCACTATGAGAAATGAATGGGAGATAGTGTCAAAAGCCTTGTGTAACTCAATAAGCAAGCTCTATCCCTGACAAAAACAAAATGGGTCGGGTCAAGTGTGTTGAAGATCACCTATGTCCCTGTGGATATGTTACATACTGATTCCTTTCGTAACCTTGCAGTTAAAGCTTTATAGACATATGGGTCAATAGTTCTGCATGTTAGCAGATTAATGTGCATCGCATATCACACAATGTTTGATATTACATTTTGCAGTGTGGAAAAACTACTGAGACACCGGGGTTGCAGTGCTTGGGGGTGTAGCAGCACATGGATGTATTGTAAATATGCAACATATTATTAGATAAGGCCCTCAGTTTGTAATGTTTCCACATGTAATTTCATGTCATAGACATGAAATGGACAGCAAACAGCAGTAATACAGAATAATATGTACATTTCCATAGTACAATGAACAGAGGGTTTGCGCTAAGGGTAGTAAAGAGCATACATGTGCAAGACACGCATGTTTGCATGCAACTATGCAATGCAGAAATGCAAGCTGCAGTGCTAAAGTCTGACAGTTAGTTTTGCTTAACTGACTCTGTAGTAGCATGTGTTAATGCACTGATATATTCCTTTTTGAGGGCAGATGGTACTGGGTTCAAATCAAAGTGTATCTAATACTTTTAAATATTTTTAATTACAGAGTGACATTGCAATGACAAGAATTGTTTATAGTAGATATGTCACTGTGTGTTGGCATAGTGCAGCAATGTTAAGTGCCATCACGCAGAGGTAACCCCAGCTGTTTGCCACCACTCACCATTGCTGCACATTGGTGCTAGATGTCCACCTTCACGCAAACATGGAGCCCAAATAGTGAAGGTATCTATTTATTTTCCAGCAACTTTTGTATGTTGCATGTGATTCTGTATTCTGACCAGATTAAAGTGGTTAAATGGTATAGATAGGAAAGTGATGAAATGAGGAGGAAGCACAGGGAAGACCAAAGAGAAATCAAAACATGAATGTGCAGGAGGGCGGTAGGAAATAAACATACCTATCCATTTATTTAATACTGTAAACTGAACATATGTGCAAAATATTAACTCAATTTGGACTATCACCTACAGAGAGAGAGGTGAACACAACACAATCATGTTGTATAGCCAGTTGGACCATTTCAAGTGTGTCAAGAAGATGGTTGTGAAAAATGGACAGCTATGTATGGGACAATTTTTTTATAGGACATGTGCCCATTTATTTTCAGAGAAAGAGAGGAAAGTTGAGGAAGGGACATAGGTATGTCTGGGTCAGGCAAATTGGCAAGATGAGGAAGCAATTGCAAACAGAGAAGACAAACAAGACAAGAGATAGGGATGGTGATGGACACAAAAGTTTGGGGGACACCATGATTGGGGTGAGGGTGGAGACATCCCCAGACCACAGTCATCAAGCTTGGAGACAGTGAGAATCGAGTCCTCATCCACTGGACTGTCATCATTGTCACCTCACTCCACTGGTGGCTGGAGTACTTGATGACTCCTCTTCCTCCTCCTCCCAATACTATGCAAAATGAGGGACAGAAGCCTTTCCAGCTGGCATAGGCATACACCAATGGTGCGACACACAAACCTATGCACCATCTCTGGCAACTTGCTGTGAGGGATAAAATCACCACCTTCACCACTTCTGCAGGAGGGTATCATTGGAGCAGCATCTGAGGCAGGACTACCGGAGGGTGCAGGTAGTGCAGAGGCAAAAGAGGCAGTGCTGCCAGGTTGGCTCTAAGACATGCTGGGTATCTGCGCTAAAGCTGGTGCAGTGGGGAAAGTCAGATCCAGTGGGGCTGGCCTACCCAGCTGTGCCGTGGAGCATTTAGTGACATTGTACACATGTATGACTTAGACATGTTTGACAATTCATCATATAATTAACAAAAGAAAATAAAAAATTAAATAAAATTAAATTACATTAAAATAAAAAATATTCATAAAATAAAAAAATAATGAAACACATTTTTTATAAATAATATAAAATAAAATAAAAGTAAAATAAAAAAGAGAAATAAGGGTTGTGGTGAGGGAGAAAAAAAGAGATAAGAACAGTAACCTTCTTATAAGATATACAACACATCAATACAATTATTTAACTCTATTATCTAAACTTTTACATTTAAGTTTACATGGTCCTAAGAGATGCACACAATACTACAGAATGCAACAAGTAATACTTAAAATGTGCATATATTGCACATATGTGTGTTCCAATTATACATATTATAGTTTATAGCTGGGCATTTGTGCAGCTGGTATAGAAGTTTCAATTGGATGTAAATATTATTGAGGAAATAACAGTATTGTATAGTTGTGAAGTGTGGTATTTGAACCCGCAACGTCTGACTAAAGTATAATATTGTACTCTTACAGTTGGTTTGTGCTACACACACTAATGTATGCATATTTGCTTTTACAGTTGGGATATGCATGGTTAAATTGATACAACTCCATAAAATACCAAAAAAGCTCTCTAACTTTTAATGCTACAATAACACTACTCTTCTCCTATACACATACCACATACTTCCTTCATTCTAAACAATCCAGCCCAGTGGGCTCAGACTTTGCATTCCCAATCACAGGCAGCTAGAAAAAACAAACAAGACAGAAGATCATTATGCATACCAGTTTTGCCTACATTTAGCTTGCTAAGTCTTACAAGTACTCTCTTTAGTTGATACACGCACAGGTGTGGGATGTCCTCCATCTTAACTTCCTCAATTCAGCAGTCGAGAGTATCCCTCTTCCTTCTCTGTATGTTATTAAAATGATGCATACATTGCTTTCCAGTGTGCGGGATACCAGTCACACTGGATACAGCCTGGGCTAAACTATCCCAAGCCTCAGACTTGTACTGGGAGCCAAAATAGTCCCCCTGCAGAAGCCTTTGGTTGTGGTTCTTAACTAGGAGTCTAATAAATACCTTGGACTCATGGACACTCCCACCACTTTGCCCTTAACCTGGCACTTTCCCGAAAAATGTTTGCCATGTCTACCAGCCGATCTAAAGCAATGGATACTGGTGCTTTTCCACCAGTTCCAGTTATAACATTTACTTGAGTGCACACACTGCTTGGCCTGTTGCTGTCCACTTACCATCATGCAAATGCATTGCTCAAGAATGCGCACAATTGCAATTGCAAGTTTTTGGGTGTACAGGCAGTCGTGCATGAGTCATAGGCAAATGTGAAGGCCATATCAGTCCAGATAGCAGAATTATACTTACAGGAATATAGTATATATTATACCCACAGTCATGCATCTAATAATAAATGTGAATACCACATAGATAAATAAAAAAATTGACAAAATAATAGTGTCTTATTTCTCATACATATAATTAATATCAGGTCCAATATCTAAAGTGTTATACATGAGTGTGACTATAATGGAAGGTGGAACAACAGTTAAACTGTATGGAATACCCTGTACTAGAACCCAGGACATGTGTATAGCAGTTCTACACTTACAACTGTTGCCACAAGAACACTTATCTATGTGTCAGTTCATTCTTATAAACTGCAATGTCATAACAGTAAAAAAAAAAAAAATTGCATCCCCTGTAATAGAACCCAGGACCATCTGTAATCCAGCCCTACACTTACATCTGGTACCACAGGACATTGCCAATTTTAGTAATCATTCTTAAGGTCTCGCTGTTATCTGCCATGCAGCATCAATTAGCAGGTTTTGCAATGCCCAGTAGCACTAATTGAATGTATCTGTTTTTTTTTATTTTTAGCCATTTGGGTCCTATCTGCTTCCTGGGTGGTTTAGTTGTCCAGTTTGTGCACTAATGAGCTTCTCGCAAACAAGATAAGCACAGCAAAACCCACCATTCATTTCTTCCATTCCTGTAATTGTGCTATGAGGCACACTGTGCAAATACTGCCCCCACCCCCCCCCCAAAAAAAAAAAAAAAAAAACAAATTACACAAAGACAGAAAAGGAGAAAAGAAAAAAAGGAACAAATAGTTGAAATTAGGGAAATCAATGTATGGCATACATATAAAAAAATGATGGCTCACATAACATATGTCTACATAGGTATGGATTTGAACTGTCACTCCAATGCACATTCAAAACACAGGATGGGTGACTTATCCATCTTTGCCACACAAACATCTCTGCAGCAAAGAACCAAACTCATTCTGCACACAACCAACTCCATCAGCATCTACAGTGATACCAAACCATATAGCTGTTATTTGTACATTTCTTTTTTTTGGATGTAATGCACCTAGTGATCACACAACCTGTTATGATTATTGCTTGTAAATATCCAGCTCTATCTTAGCTTTCTATGTTTGTTGGTCATGCTTCAGTTATCTGACCGGTACACTGATGCATGCAGTCTAAAAGCCATTCTATATAATTGGCCTTAAAATGTGTGAGGATATTAACTACAAACAATATCATATGCAGTTGCCAACAAATTAAGTGCAGGTTGGCAGTTAAAGAATACACCCTGTGAACTGTGTGCTGCTTACATACATTTCTAACCTTATATCTAACACTTTGTAGAGCTAACCTGACACACACTCTGTGGAAGTAAGGCGGCCTGCAGTGGTGTGGTGTTTTCCTTCTCCCGACCAGTAATCATTCACAGTTGCAATCCATTGAAAGCAAACACTGAGGGAGTGGCTGCACATGTTTACATTTCCTACACAGAGCCAAGTATTTGGGATTCTGTAATTTTAATGTGTTCACACCTCATTTGCATTGTCACCCTGCTAACAGCCCTGAATCTATACCATATAAAAAGGCAACCATGTAGCTAGGCAAACTGATGGTGGGGTGACTTGTTTAAGTTGGTAAGACTGCACATATGCTATTTCATTGGGATATAGCTGTATAGTGGATTACTGAACTTCAGACAGCATGCTTGCATATTGTCAGCTACATACTGCATATGTTGGTATGTATTTAAGAAAAATCTGAAGCAAAGGCTTTTACTTATCTGTATGCATTAGTTAGAAGTGTACTGATGGCATGGGCATGTTTTTCAAGCCATTTCACAGGTTTAAATGATTGCCAATATGTGAAAATGGAATGTTGTGTAATAAATATGTCCAAATGTTTCAGGGACAATTCCTTTGATAGCACTTTTAGCATTTCAAACATGATTTGTTAGCAAAATGTGTCATTTACCTGTTCTTTGGGGGGGGGGATGCAAAACAGGGAGAGTAAGAATACCAATGTATCCTGCCTGTTGTTCCTATTTCACATCTCTAGACTGTTTTATGTTTCTTCACTGGTTAATACAAAGTGGTTACCTTTTCTGCTTTATCTGGGAACAGTTATTTTTTATGTGATACTTATCCATATTATCCTTCTCTTCTCTATTAGAACACATAGATGTATGCCACCCAGGTGTGTCAATCCTCAGAGAACCCCTTTAACCAATGCTGAGAAACAGGTGATAGTGGATGGCTTTAGGTAATATGTTGCTTTTCTGCTGGAAAGGGGATGGGGAGATATGGCACGTAGGATGCAAATTTGGTGATAGATAGTTGATGATGTGAATGCCATGGATGGCCACGGCAGGACATATGAGAAGGTGCACCACAGGGGCACCAACATAGATAATCACATCTGCACAAAAGAGAGCAGCTAGCAGTGGGCCGTAACCAGATGGTTACCAGGGAGATCCTGCTACGGAATCACCACTAACACTCATTGAAGAGTTCCTAGCCAATATCCGGGATCCAGGCAGCTCACAGGAGAGTGCAGTACAGCATGTCCTGGATGTTGGTGTAACAGTTTCTGAGAAAGCAAGCACTTCCCAGGAGTAGCTTCCAGGTAGGCTTTGGTATCTCAACAGTTGAATAATGTTCTATACTAAATCATTTGACATCAAAACATTATTTTTGGGTCACTTATTTTTTTGGGGGGGGGTAGATTGCACATTGCTACAGTTCTTAGCTTATGTTGAAGCCATCAACCATGGTCTTGTTGAAAACATAGTTAATGGACATATAAAGGGGTAAAAGCATTAGCCCCTATGTTACTGTTAAATGTGATGATGCTGCCCTTACAATTTGCTTAACTACTGTCAGGCCCATCTGGCTTGCAGAGGAGAATGTCGCTTGCAGATAGTAAGCCAAACATTTTTATGTCAGTACTGTTGAGCAATTTAAAGAAATATTTTAGAGTGTGATGTCGATGTCAGGACTGTTGTGTATATTGCTGTACTATCTGTAATAGTGGCAGCATTGTTAGTTTGTCAGCATATATTAAACTATAGTAGCATAGGTATTAATTTTTTCCTGTGTTTGTTACCTTTCATCGCAGGTGATCATGACAGTAGAAGTGTGGGCTCTCTGCCACCTGATGTCAGTATATCAGCAGACTCTGAGGATGATGGTGGCCAAACAAAGACACAGTCAGGGGTGCACAGGTTGAATCTGATACTAAGATTGAAATACAGCCACCCCCTGCAATTCCATCAGTTACAGCCAGTGGGTCTATACCTACCCATTTCAGTGAGCCCTCAGATATTGAACAGGTGGAGAGCAAGGCCTCTGATCAGAGATGTGGGGTTACTATGGCTTCAGTGCCTGTTGACTCTGGCTGTAGCAAAGATGTGGGCAATGTGCCATGCAGAAGGGTTGATAGGGGTGCTCAGAAGGGGCCTGATGTCCCTCCTTGACCTGGTGCAGATGTCTCTTCTAGTGAAACTCAGCATATGTTTTGGGCCATCATGGAGGCACAGGCATGTTCTCATAGTTGCTCTAGATAAATGCTCAGGGTTATAGATGTGGAGTAGCCTGACATGTGTGACTGCCTCCACCATGTTGCCAATTCAATGGATCAGATGATTGATGGATTGGAATGAGGGGTGTTTGTGATGGAATGAGGGGTGTCTGTCATGGAATGAGCATTGTCTCTGATGGAATGTCTGCTGAGAGGGGAACAGCATCCTCATGGGCGTAAGTCAGCCACAGTATCTGCTGTTAGCCAATGCGGCCATACCTGATCATGCTCCCATAGTGGCAATACTTCTACTGCTCCATCAGTGAGTGTGCTGTCCACAGCCAGACATGGCAGGCTGTGGGGTTGTGGTCACAGGCATCCCTGTGAAGGGAGCTCATCCAACAGACATCAGTCACATTTAAGTAGCAGTAGTGCATCTGCCAATGGGCATGGATGTGCCAGTGCAACTCCTCATAGAGCCAGTTTTCATGGTCAGGGATGACAAAGTTGAACTGCCACCTCTACCATGCATGGCTCACATCTGTCTGACATACCAACATGTAGAGCCAGCACAGAGCTTGGCTGTGTTCATTCAGACACTAATACATTAATTTCACCTGGAGGACCCCTACAGACATGCACACAACAGTTACATGGTTCAGCCATGCAGCTGAAAACTCCTTTTGTCTCACTGGCCATTTGTTGGTTTATCCAACTGTCTGCCTGCTTCTCTTTCTTACTCACACACACTCACCAAACTTTTGTGTCAGCCTAGGCCTCCTTCTCCCCAGACAATTGCCTGTGCAAGTCATGATAACTGTGCCATATCCCTGTTTTCTATCTTTTGGATTCAGGGATACATAAGCTTTGTGTCTGATGTTCAGGGTGCATAACTGACTTAGTGCTTAATATATCTGCATTTGTGGTATTGAACTGGTAATTTTACCTTTGACTTATATTGGCCTTGGAAAGTTAGACAGTTGATAGCATCAAAATTTCTCAACTTTATTGTGAATGATCTTGTGAGGGTTGTGAAGTCAGAAACTACAATTTGTATCATTACTATTAACTTCTCTGTTTAATGATTTCCCATTACAAATGTATGGTGCTAAACTGAGGGTATGCAGTGATCATCAGTACTTTTTTGAGGTATGAATGTGTGAATATTTGATGTCTGAGGCCTACTACTTAATAATGGACACATATAAGTCACATAAGTCTCTGCTGTCATGTGTTAAGATCTTTTCTGTAACAATCTTCCACCTTTTACTTGCTTACAGTACCAATTAGTGAAATACAAGGATATGCCACTCATTCAAATTAGTACACAATACAGTCTAGGTTCGAGACTTGCATTGCAAATGCAGCAGTTGACACAGTTGTAGTTCAGGGCTGGCTCTGTCTGATGTAAACAGTATACAGCCAATACATGGGGAGGTAAAAGTTATGTGAGTTGTCTGGCATCTATGTTATTATCAGTATTTGTGTAGGAGGAAGGTTTTTATGGCCCTAGGTGGTGCATGAGTGTGCTATGTGCTGTCTCATAGCCAGTGCAATGGCATACTGACCATGCCTACATCTGCCTAAACCCACAAAAGCTGGGTGATTCCCCCTCTGACTCCTCATCTGCCTGTGGCTGTGGTGAACTTGGCATTGGTAGTGGAATGCATACCCCTTCCCCTTGCTGATCTTGCTGAAACTGTTTTCTCAGGTTGATGTTGTGTAGCATGGCACATACAGTGAATATTTCTGAACATGTCCATAGATAGTACTGCAGGGCTCCCCAGATGTATTTTAGCACCAGAACCGCGACCTTAGCAGCCCAAACACACACTCTATGATATTTCTGGTTTGAGTGAGTGCCTCATTATGGCATTCTTCTCTTATTCTGTCAATTTCTCATGTTAATAGTACAAACATTTGAAAAGTATACTTGATTATTTCTGGATTTGTCTGTATTCTGTTGAGATTTTTTCTTGCCCAGTGATTTGTTGATGCCATTTTCATCTCCATGATTTCTACCCCAAGAAAAACTAGAGTTTACTTGTCTAAACAAAGACAATCTGTGTCATTTATAATATTGCATATGTTGTAACCACACATAACTTTCTCATTTAAAAAAAGAAACAAGTGTACCAATGGGTATTAAAACTGAATGACTGTAAATGCACTTTTTTTTTTGTTCGTTAAAGTCAAGCTCTACTAGTATGTAGCAGCATGCTCAACTTTCATGATCTTTAGTCCAAATACCTCCAGCCTCCAGTGTCATTGTTAGCATTTTAGAGGGCCCACTAGCATAGGTGCCAAAATCATAGGGCAAGGGGAAAGGGGCACCCCCCCAACTTTTGCAGCATCCTATTTATACATACAAACTCTGAGATCATACTACAGTGAAAGAAAGGGTAAATTTCCCAATCCCCACTACAGTGCAATCTCCATTTAGCTGCATGAATAATGAACATAAATGCCCTGTGTGCAGCGTAACTAACAACATATAGTGAGTGTCCAGAAAACATAAACAATTTTGTCAGTCTAAAGCAAAGATCAATATACAAACTCCGAGATCGCACTATGGAGCCTTTTGTAGATAGCCAAGTCCAATTATAATGGACATGTAATGGTTCAGAAATACCCTAGCAATAGACAGTGCAAATGTACAAAGATTAAATACTAAATACGAGTTCACCTACAAAAGGCATACCACTCTATATAATGTAACAACTCCATTTTCAATTAAATGCACCCCATTTATGTGCAGAACACAGCTGATTTGTATGTGCAATTTTATTGTCTCGGTTCCCCTCTGGCTACGTTCTAGATAGCAGACTAATCTGCGTCTCTCCATTATCTTCTCTTAGTTAAGTTTTCCACAGGTGTAGCATAGAAAGTTCTTCATAGACTTTAGCTCTTTAAGGATTTCCAATAATTTGCTATTTAAAATCATCAGTTAATTTTTCCACATGGTGCCCATCTTAATCTGCAAGAGTTGCTTAATTATTAATGTACATTACAGGCTACTAATAGATGCAGGCATAATTTAAAACAATGCTCCAAGTGTATGGACAATAAATAAACCATTTGCTTCATTTGCATTTGATGTTTCTGTTTGTTAGTGGGGATCTTCCACCTGCATAAAAGAGACACTGTGATGAAGTAGCAGACCTGGAGTACAACTATCATAACTTGTATTATACGAGACCACTAAGCCACATTATCTTAGGGTAATGTCCATAACAAAAGGGAATGCCAGCCAGTCTGCCATCCCAAGTGCCAATCTGCATTAAAGAAACTTCACTATTTGGCTGGAACTTGGAATCAACTCAGTAAATATTCAGCTGTAATCATTGCGTTCTCCATAACATTTTTAAAGCTTATACTGCTCAAGTAAACAAAAAAAACATTCTAATGCAGCCAGACAGGATATGCCATATACAGTAGCATGGATAGTTAGTAGAAGATGATCTCTTCAGTCTGGCTGCATTGGAATGGGGTCTTTGTTTATCTGAGGAGCAGGATTATCTACAAAAGGCTCCATTCAGCAAGCACTGTTACAAACATTATACTTTTTGTACATGACAGGCACAGAAAAAAAAAAAACAACAAGCACAAATCTTTCTGACCCAAATAGTGGAAGATTAATTAACAGTAATCACATATATATCTTCTTCTTCTTGGGTTTCATCATCATGGGCCACAGTTCTTTCTTCAGTTAAAACAGCAATTCCACCCCCTCACACACACACACACCTGACTGACTTTATAGTTCAGTCTGGTCAGGGATCAAGGGCAGGTCACACAGGTGTAGAAATTGGCAGTTTTATTTATTTTTATTTTACATTTGTTGACCAGGCTAGTCCAACTGGATACATGTCCATTTTCAGTGGAGGCCTGGGGAGAAAAGCTCCAGTAACGTCATACTAAGTAATAAACACACAGTAAACATACAGAAACATCTAATTTAAAATTTGAAAATAGTTTAAAAAAGACTAAAAAAAGTAGAAAGATTTGAGAAAGGCACTTAGATAGAGTATTACAGCATCAGATTAAGTAAAATTTAGAAAAATGACTGTATAAAAAGAGACTAGTACAATCAAGCATGGTGAAGAGTACTCAGGAGTGACAGAGTTAGGAATTAAGAAGGAACGGTTAGTTTAAAAATCAAATAAATAGTGAAAAAAAAGTTTAGTCAGGGTTGTTGCAAGAGCATAGCCAGTGGTTAGAGAGGAAAAGTTTTAGGTTAGTTTTAAATAGTGTGAGTGAGGTTAGGGTTGTAAGGTCTTGTGGTAGGAGATTCCATATTTTGCCAACTGAATTAGACAATATGGTGTCTCCTGCTAAGTTATTTGATAAGGAAGTATGAATCAGCATTCTATTAGAGGAGCATAGTTTCCTCAGGTTATTGTATGGTCTTATGAGGGTAGAGAGCATTGGAGTGTTGTTGGGATGGTATAGGGCTTTGTGGACGATTGTAAGTTGGTTAAATTGTATTAGGTGAGGTAATTCAAGCCAGCCTAGTTGTTTAAGATTCAGACAGTGATGAGTCCTGTATGGAGAGCTTGTAGCAAATCTGGCAATATTGTTATATGATGTAGCTAGTTTGTTAAGATTATGCTTAGAAAGATTGGTGTATATGGGGGAAGCATATAATAGGGTAGAGATTAAGTGGGTTCTGGCTATTGTGGTTCTGGCTTCTGGTGTCAGGAAAGATTTGATTCTATATAGAGATCCGAGTTTTCTGTTAGTAGATTTTATTGTTGTGTTTATGTGAGTATCAAATTTTAGTTGATTGTCAATTGTAATTCCTAGGAGTTTGGTGGTGGGATCTGGAGAGATAAGGGTACCATTGCTGGATGTGAGTGTGAAATGAAGAGAGGGAGACAAGTGAGTGGGTGTAAAGAGCAAAAGTTTGTTTTTTTTTTGGGTTAAGGAGGAGACAGTGGTTAGAGAACCATTGTTCTATAGTGGCGAAGACTTTTTGTGTGAATAAATGAAGTTCAGTTTGGGATGAGCCAGAGCAAATGATGGTTGTGTCATCTGCATATTGAATGCAGGTTGAATGTGGAGTAGCGAGATGAAGGTCATTTATGAAAATGGAAAACAGTAGTGGACCTAAAATAGAGCCTTGTGGGATACCTATGGAGGTGGGGAGGAGGTCTGAAAGATGGCTTTGCCAGAGAACTGCTTGTTTTCAGTTTTCCAGATAGGATGTAAACCAGTTTATAGCAGGATTGTCAAGAGAGAGGACTTCAAACGGTGGAGGAGAAGTTGATGACTGACGATGTCAAAGGCTTTAGACAGGTCTACAAAGAATGCTGAAGAAAGAATATTTTTGTTGCGATTTTTATTGATACAGTTAGTAAAGGATAGCAAGGCTGTGGTAGTACTGTGGAATAACCGAAAACCATGTTGACAGTTAGCTAGGAGATTATGGTGGAGTAGGTGGTTTAGTAATTGTTTGTGGATGCATTTCTCCATTATTTTTGCGAGTGGAGATAGTAAAGCTATGGGGCGAAAGTTGGAAAACTCAATGGAGTCACCACCTTTATAAAGAGGAATAATGTGTGAAATTTTCCAGACAGATGGGATAGTGCCTTCTTTTATGGTTCTGTTGATCAGTATGGAGATGGGGTAGGCAATGGCTTTGGCACCTATTTGGAGGTATTCTGCTGGTAAGTTATCAGATGAGGAGGTAGTAGGTTTTAATTTTTGAAGCAAGGAAGAGATATAGGAGGTGGGTATAGGTTCGAGGTGGAAGGGGGGAGGAATGGAGCTTGGAGTAGGTAATTTGGAGGTATCAGGGTTTTGTTGATTTTCTAGATTTAGTATAGCAGAAGTAAAGAAAGTATTAAAGGCATTAGCTGTTTGTACTGGGCAGTCAGGGTTAGAACCTAGTGGATTTGGCGTGGCTACTTTGCCAGGGGATAATAGTATGTTAATAGCAGTCCAGAATTTTTGTGGTTGTTGAATGGATGATTGTTGTAGTTGTGAATAAAAGTTCTTTTTATCTTGTAGAATAGCTTTTTTTGTCATGTTTCTTTGTTGTCTAAAAGTTTGGTGATCAATTGTATTCTTTGTGGTACACCATTCTGCCCAAGATTTATTTCTACTAAGGATTAGTTTCCTAGTATTGTTTGAGAGCCATTGGGCTGTTTTAGTTTTCATTCTTATGGATTGCATTGGGGCATGATGTTCTAGGATTGTCAGGAAAGTGGTATTGAAGTAATTAACTGCTTCATTTATAGGGAGAGACTTAAGAGGTGACCAGTTGCATTGCTTAAGTTCGGTTTGAAACAGTATATGGTCAAATGTTTTTTTGCTACGGGCTGTTCCGACTGAAGTAGGGATAGTAAAACTTGTTTTATGTCTGATAATATATATTAGAGAGTGGTCGCTAAGGTCATCTGGGAGAGTTCCTGTTGTATATTTTTGCTGTGGACTATTTGTTAGTATCCAATCAAGGATACTTTCTTTATTATTAAGTTTATTTGTTCTAGTTGGGGAGTTTATAGCTTGAGAGAAGCCATGCAAGTTAATAAGGGTGGATGGATTAGTGTGGTTACATAAATTCCAGTCAATATTAAAGTCTCCTAATAGTATTGTTTCTTGCCCCAACAACCCCCTCAGTACTTTGTACAGTTAAAGCTGTTGTGTTTTCTGTAAATCCTTACCAGCTCCTGCGCTTTTCTCAAGTGATATATAATAATCTGCTGGCCAGACCGACATGAACAGTCCTCCTTCCACTCCTCAATAAAGAGTGATCATTGAAGTTTGTTATTTGAAGTTACAAGAAGAATTCAAGTCCATTGTTGTCAGTACCATGGTGGTGGTGGTGGTATGTTAAATACATTACTGTCTTCTTGCAGGCAGTTGCAGCCTCTACAGCCAGCATTTATCTATTTTTTGTTTGGTAACCGGGTAGGAAAGGTACTGCTTGAGGGTCTTGGGTTTAAGGCAGTGAAGAGGTCATTGGGGAAACTTTTTCATTTCAGTGCTTGTGCATACGTAGACAAAGTACTGAGGGGGTTGTTGGGGAAAATGTTTAATTTTTGTGCTTGTGCATACATAGACAAAGTACGTAAGGGATCCTTGGGGGAAAGGATTCATTTTGATGTCATATTGTTTTTACTTATACTGAAAAAGTAATTGAGGAAAATGTTTTACTTTTGTGCTTGTGCATACATGGAAAATTAATTAAGGAAACCATGGAGGAAATGATTCATTTTGATGACATTTTGCCTTTACTCATACAGACTACTGAAAATGTCATTGGGGAAAATTATTTATTTTTGTGCTTGTGCATACGTTGAAAAATAATGATTCATTTTGATGTGATTTCCTGGTGCTTGTGCATACATGGATAGACTTCTGAGAGGGTTGTTAGGGGAAATGTTTCATTTTTGGTGCTTGTGCATACATAGACAAAGTACTGAAGGGGTCATTGGGGAAAATGTTTAATTTTTGTGCTTGTGCATACATGGTACCAAGGGACCCTTGGGAGAAATGATTCATTTTGATATAATTTTGTGGTTATTATGCATGCAAACAGACTACTGAAAAAGTCATGGGGGAAATTATTTATTTTATGCTTGTGCATACATGAATAAGTAATTAAGGGAACGGTGGGGGAAATTATTCATGTTGATGTCATTTTCTCCTTACATGCATACATGGACAGGCTATTGAACAGGTCATTCAGGAAAATGTTTCATTTTGGTGTTTTTGCATACATGGACAAAATGTTTAAGGGAACCTTGGGGAAATTATTCATTTTGATGTCATTTGCTTTTTGTGCATACATGAACAGACTACTGAGGGGGTGGTCATTAGCAGAACTGTTTCATTTTGCTGGTTGTGCATACACGGTAAACTACTGAAGCAGTCTTTGGGGGATTTAACCCCACAGCATATTATAGTTTTCATTTATTAGTTATTTCTTGAGTGTTTATGTTACTACTACATGGGTTTATCGATTTATGCTGGAACCTTTACTATTTGAAATCTATTTTTTATGAAGTCTAGGCAAAAGGAAAATGGCCTGTGAGAAAATTGATATAACATGGCTAACCTGGTAAAGGTCCTATTGCCATTAGCAAAGTAACCTCCTATAAATCTGTGAACCCTTGATCCTATAACTTTGTTTGGATATTAACTGTAGCTTTCTGATTCTTGGTTTGGGGGCCTTTCTGTAAGAATGCAGTGTGAGAAGAGAGTAGTGTATTATAATATGTTAGTAGCTATGCAAAGTTTTTCTGTGTTGTGCACTTTTTTCTGTAGTTTGTTGAACATTTCAGGGTTAGTGAACTTATTTCCATGGAATGCAATCCATCCAAGTTGGAAACTTCTGTTAGAAGCCTTATTGTGTTTTTTACCTAATTGGCCTGAGGGAAAAATGTGTAAAAGTATTTTATCCTGCTGTGATAAGACTCGCATTTGCACATTGTGCAAGGTCAGTTCCCTGTGCCGTGTGTGTGTGCGTGTGTGTGTGTGTGTGTGTGTGTGTGTGTGTGTGTGTGTGTGTGTGTGTATATATATATATATATATATATATGGGTCTACTACCAGAGATCGAAATTACACTATTTTGAAATCCAGTAGTAGATGCCCACTAACGCAAAAGTGCACTTCACCGAAAGTGCACATTTGCAAACACCACTTGAGCGAATGGTTACAGACCTTAGGGTTAGGGCTTGGGTTAAGGATAGTGGATAGCTAGTAGGGCTATCCACTATCCTTAATCCAAGCCCTAACCCTAAGGTCCATGACTACCACACCACAGTGGAGGAAATTGTATGTCCTCCACAGTGCAGTAGTCATGGACCTATGTCCTCCACTGTGGTGCGGTAGTCAGGGACCTTAGAGTTAGAGCTTGGGTTAAGGATAGTGGATACCTACTAGGGCTATCCACTATCCTTGACCCAAGCCCTATCCCTGACATCCGTAACTACTGCACCACAGCGGAGGACATTGCCCATTCGTTCTAGTAGTGTTCGCGGCAGTGCACTTTCGGTGAAGTGCACTTTCGCGTTAGTGGGCATCTACTACTGGATTTCAAAATAGTGTAATTTCGATCTCCGGTAGTAGACCCATATATATATATATATATATATATATATATATATATATATATATATATATACACACACACACACACATATATATGTAGAAAATGCTAGGTGGACTTAATTTCTAATTCTGTAAGAAATGTATGTGCAATTATGCTTACTGAAACTTAGCTTGCATCATGCTGATGCGCCTGTAATGGTAGTAAATACCTTTAAAGAACTTGCCCTTTTTAAACCACTAATTGCCCCTCTTGCCCTCTGCTTCTCCCCGTCTTCAACAGCTTCCAGCACTTATGCCCACTGGATACTTCCAGCCTTCCAAAGCAGTATTTTAGTTCACACTTCAAAGTTTTCGGATTCATACATGCAGACTGAACTGTAGCAACAATGTGACAGGCCTATGCACCATATCATGTTAACCTACCTCACAGCAGGACATTCACAGTGACTGGCATTTAGTTACAGTGTCATTGCATTACAACAATGTTTTGCACTGGGCTGGCATTAGAAAAAGTGTTGCCATAGGTTAGAGGCTGCATGGTGCCTCCCATTGCCTGTTTCACCCCTCCCCCAGCATACATCCTCTGTTGCTGCCCTGTTTTCCCCTATCCTGTACTCCTACACCATGCAGATTACTTTTTTCTTTCCTTTCTCACATTTTTCTTTACTCTTCAACTTTTCCCAGAAGCTGTGGCTTTTTAGATACTCTCATAAGCATTTTAGAAGTTTTTAAACAACCTTTTCAGCCAGCAATGGCCTGAACACAAACTGTGACTTAAGGAAAGAAGTTGTGTTGCTGTTCAATTTCACTTTTCCTGACATCCTGTTTAACAGACTCTAACTAGCCATAACAGCACAGTAATAACTAAGGTTATAAATGCTCTGAGATGCATTTCTGAACATTTTCCCTAACCTTTTAATCCAGTGTTGCCCTGAACAAACATCACAATTAAGAAAATAAATTCAGTCTTATATTTTCCTTTCAAGGAAGAAGTAAGTCTGTCCAAACTAGTAGCTCACAATAAACTGAGAAGCTATATGCTTCAAATACTATCTGACCACTGCCAATAAAAGGCAATCACCATATGTGCATCTCTCTAGTATTAGATGGGGATGAAAGCAAAGGCACAAATGGCCACAGGCATGTATTTCAAGTGACTGTTTCACACAGATGCACAGCATGCCTCCACACCCTACCCCAAATGGCTAACACTTGTATACATTCGTGATGCTTGATTGTGAGAAAAGTGAAAAAAAATCACAGTAATGTAATCCAACTTGTTACTCCTATACAGTAGACTGTCCCTACTGCCCCTATAGAAGTTATAGTTACCTTCTTTGTGCATCTCTGAGGTATGTGAAGGAAGTAAAAGAAATAAAGACCACACCATCCCAACCCCAGTGTAAGCTATAATGAGCTCTTGTGCACACTTAAGAGATTTGACTGTGAGAAAAATTTAAGAAATAATGAGTGACAGTCACCAGCCACCCCCCCCCCCTCACACACACACACACACACACAAGCTACAGTAACCTTCTGTACACACTTCTGAACAGATTTGTTTTAGAATGAGCTGGACTGAGGGAACAGACTACCACTAACTCCATGTCAAAATACATTTATACTGTCTGGGTGAGGGCTCCAACAGATCTTAGAAGCTCTACGGGACAGGATGTATTTCATACATTTTTGAAAGATAACTTGTTAGCTGTGCTTTGTTATGTGTCTACAGATAAAAATTGGTGATCTTTTTTATACAACACACACAAAAAATACACACACTCTGTGACATTATTCCTGATGAGTCAGGTCTGTGACAAGATGCACAAACACACATAAACATTCTGCATTCTCACATTCAGGGAAACTGGAGGAATGCAAGGTCACCTGTGTTGTGTCTTTGGAGTGCTAGATGAAATGAGAACATAGGTAAACCCACGCAGGCACAAGGAGGATATGCAGGCTCTGTATAGAAAAAGTTCCAGCTAAGAATCCAAACAGAGCAAAGCACTGTGAAATAGCAGTGCTCCTCACTGCACCATTGTGGTAATAAGCATTTGCTTTAACACACATTCTGCTTCTTCCAAACTACCACATACAGCCACTTATCATGTGCAAGTTCTTTGTTTATGATGCTAAGTGAAGGAAATTATGGCCAACTTATTGCCCTTAAATACACTGCAACCCCCCCCCCCCATATACACATAAACGCATAACAACAATGCTAATGTTTGTGATAGAAAGCAAAAGAAATTATGGACAGCTTATTACTCATACACTGTAACACCACAACCCCACCCCATTCAGCACTTATGCCATGCCAACACTAATTTAACATTGATTTCAGCAAATAGCAATACATTGTGTGATGCTAGTCTTGCCATACCAGATTGGTAACTTGTTTAGCAATCATCAAACAACAGCAGGGTACGTTTTGCTGGTAAATCATTCAGGATTACAAATGATCATTAATGCCAGCCAATGGAATTTCATACTTGTTATTGTTTAAATAATGCATGCTTTATGCAAAATATGTTATTGTATTAACTTTTGTTAGTGAATTAGAGTTATATTTTAAAAAGTGTTCCCAATTTTGAGCCTTTATCCCCCCCATTATTTTTGGTTGTGCTCAGAATTCTCGAGAAAAAAAATGTTGAGAGTTATATCTGGTATTCTGCCATTATTTGTAAAACTCCCTAAAATAAAAAGAGCATCCCTAAAGATCTGAATCATGATGATAAGGAGGACCCCCTGCAGCTGTGGGTATGTCTGGTGCCTAATGCTGGCTATGATTTTAGTTTCAGTTGAGAGAATGCCCACCAACAGGATGTAACTAAGTCAAGGACACTATGTCAGTGGTAAAACATTTAATAAAACTATTAAGCTTACTACTTGACAAAACACTGCCACCACAACCAGAGTTCTGTCAGTTTTCGTCTTATCTTCTTTTTTTGTACCATAAAAAACATAATAATTTCCATATCAATCTGTCCCTTTTTATAATATCTTTCAACATTTTATATTTACATATTTCTTCCATTAAGTTTTTAACTCTCCCACATTTCAAAAACACATGTTCTATACTTTCAAATTCACTACAGTAATTACACATTCTGAGCTATTTTCTTTTATAAGGAATATTTGCTTTAACAGGTAGCTTACTTATACATAATCTCCACAAAACGTCTTTGCAATCATGTATATTTTTGTACCATTTATATCTTGTTAGTATTGCTTCCAAGGATCAACAAAATAAAGAGTCATAATATTTGTATACCATTCTTTTCTATGTTTTCATTCATATTCATATTCAATTTCAATTTCGATAATAAGATTTTATTTTGATATTCTTTTATCTCTTCATCCTGATTCCCTTAAATCTTTTTTCTATTTCCATTTTTACCCCAAAACATTCATATTTGTAATATTATATGGGTATTAGATTTTTACATTGTTTCATATAACCTAATAAAGCTCTATATAAATTTAATGACGCAGCATGTACAATAGGGTTTATTAGACCCACTCCTCCTTGTTCTTCTTTAATGTACAAATCGCCTCTTTTGACTGGGTTCAGTCTTGACCCCCATATGAATGCAAATATAATGGATGTTATTATCTTTCATATTGTGATAATATTATGCATGTATTGGCTACATGTGCTATTTTACCTACTATAATGGAATTTGTTAAATGCACTTTCTTTCTGTTTGCCAATCTATATGCTTTCCAAAAATGATGCATGTATTTTATTTCTTGAACTAATTTCTACCATTGTTTTCTTTTATCAACATTTGAACAAAAAGCTATTGCTATTATATCTATAGATTTTTCAATAAATTTAAATCTCCTATATTTCCTTTGAATATAAAGCCCTTACTTTTCTCTTCATTTATACATAAACCAATCATCTTTAACAATTTATTTAATTGTATACTTATTTCTTCCATCTTTCATCCATTCTTTGTTTCTTGTTATTAACACAATATCATCTACATAGGTGCACATTATAGGTAATTGTATTTCATTTACTATCTTATATCCTGCAATATATGTCATTTGATTGATCTTTATCACTGTTGTGGTCCTAACTAGAGAAACATGAAGCTGCTACATGGACATTCCTGTCTTATTTCACATTTTATTTTTATTTTTACACTCATCCATGTATTCACATTTAGTTTAGTATTAGTTTTTTTCATATACTGCCTTGATTACATGTATTATTTTCATACTTTTATTATATGCCTATATCCCATAATGACTCACATTGTATTTTTTCAAATGCCTTGCTTAAGTCTCCTATCATAATCTTTGCTTCTGCTCTCTTACTTATATCATCTATTATCTCTTTCATCAACGTTAATAAGCCTTGACTTCCTTTTCCCTTTCTACCAAATATTGATTGATCAAGTAGCTTATCTGTTTTATTTGTTAATCCCATCTTTATAATTCTGTTGACTATTTTATAGTCTGCATTATTTGGTCTTTTTTTCCATATAAGTACTATAGTACCTATAAATAATTCCTTATCTATCAATCCTAAATCTAACCATTCATTTAAAACTCTTATGAATATATGTTTTATATGTTTCTTCCAATTCTCCACATTTATATACATGCAATATTCAATACCATCTAATCCTGTAGCCGTATTCCTATTAATTTCTTTTAGCATTTCATTTAATTCTTTCAATGTTATACTTTGTTCCAAAGTTTCATTGTGCTTTAATTTAATTTATTAAGGTCACATTTTTGATTTATTTTTATTTCTTTCTTAACAAAAGATTGTACTATATACCCTTTACGTACCTCACATATTCCTTCCTGTGTGGTTAATTCATTTCCCTCTTCAGTAGTTTATTTAAATAAGGTGCTACTGCTTTTTTCTCTTGTAGACAATATCTTTGTATAACAGATTATAAATCATTTTTTATTTGTTTTATATAATTAATTTTCCTTTTCATAAAAAGTCCTTTTATCCTGCAATAATTCTCTAAATGTAACTTGGCTTAGTGTTTTATATTCCATTTTTTTCTTTTTTCGTCTTATTCACTAAATCTTCTAAGAAACATTTCTTATACTTTTCTTTGAAACTTGTCCAGTTTTTGTAAAATCTTTTCATACTCATATGATCTTTCCAAAATTTTTACTTATTTCCTATCATCTTGTTTTAAGTCTCTTTCATTCAGTCTTTTAATTCCTTTACCTATTCTTATATATCCTTCTTTCTCATGTACGTTTAACAATATAGCTATATAATCAGAAAACCATGACATTGTTATCCTTTTCTGTATAATTTTTAAACTATCTGATAGAAGAAAGTAATCAGTTTCAGTCTTAATTTTGTTCATAGGTTGGTACTAGATTATTGGCCCTAGGGCCTATACAAGCCTAGCCATAACAATTCCCTAGCTATTTCTTCCCATACTATTTACTTCCCTGGATGCTTGTCTAGCAGTGTGATTGATGTGATCCCTGGGGTGAATTTCCTTTCTCCCATCCAATCATCAAGGTTCCTTTTGAAGAGGGCCAAAGAGGCACTCTGCTTGACATGTATGGGCAATCTATTTCAGAGTCTGGGGAGTCTCTGGGTCAGGGACCTATCCCTCCAGCATGTTTTGTTTATTGTGATGACAAGGTTTAGATCCCTGGAGCATGTGGCTCTGAGGGATTGGGATTTCTTTAAGTGTAGCATGTCCAACAGCTCTGGGTTTGACATGGCCTTGTATGTTAAACAGAGATCACCTCTGAGTAGACGATATGTGACAGAGTATAGCTGGAGTTTTTTTAAGGTGGTCAGCATAGGGCATCTGCTTTAGGCCTGTGATTCTTTTAGTGAGGTATTTCTGCTGCCTTTCCAGTTGTTGCAGATGTCTTAAGAAGTACATACCAAACAGGGCATTGTATTCTTTAATGGGTCTAATGAGGGATGAGTACAGTGGGACAATGACCTCCTTTTTTTCTGGATGAAAAGCCCTTAGTGATGAGGTGTGCCACATAGAAGGATTTCCTGAGTGGTGTGGCGATGTGGTTATTGAAGGTGAGACCACTGTCCACCTGTGTCCATAAGTCTCCTATCACACTTTCAGTGTTTAGTGCACTGCCACTTATGTGGTAATTCATGGGTACATGTTTTTTCTCAAAAGGGATAGCTATACATTTCTTGACATTGAGCTTGAGCCCATGGCTCTGGCACCAAGCATCTGTTTCTGTAAGGCCCTTTTGTAAAGTATCCACATCATTTGGGGATTCAATAATGGCTCCCAGTTTGCAGTCATCTGTGAACTTTGTTAGTCAGAGTCACTTAGTGTTGGCCTGTACTTCAGAGAAGTAGATGCCAAACAAGAGCAGTCCCAGGACTGAACCCTGAGGTACTCCACTTGTCACATGTCTGGAGCTGGATTTGGAGTCGGCTACTTTTACAGTGTGGGTTCTGTCAGTAAGCAAGTTGGCAACCCATTGAGTGATGTAGGGATTAATGCCCGGCTTTGTAAGTCTATTTATGATTCCAGAGTGGGGGGTGGTGTCAAAGGCATTGGCGAGGTCCAGATAGGCTGTGTGGACTGCCTTACCCTCATCCACAGCTCTGGAGACTGATTCAAAGAAGTCAATCAGGTTCAGGAGACAAGATCGGCCCTTCACAAACCCAAACTGGGTGGGGTCCTGTGTTTGATGGTTGCCAATGTCTTTGTTTATAAGTTCCATGATAATACGTTACATGGCATTGCAGATCAGGCTCATCAGACTGATGGGGTGGTAGTTCCCGGGATCCAAGGTGGATCCCCCCTTATGGAGAGGGATAACTGTTGCTGTGCCACTCAGTGGGCACGCAGCCTGAGGTGAGGCTATGATTAAACATGATACTTAGGTAAGGTGCCAGTTCATTTTGTAGTTCATGTAATACACAACCCAGGATGTCATCTGGTCCCATAAATGCTGTATTCTTAGATTTGGAGAGTGCATTTTGTACCTGTGTGGCCGTTATTACTGGAATTTGGCAATCTTCCGGTATTGAGATGGGCCATTTAGGGGGTGAGAGGGGGTGAAGTTGGCACAGAATTGGTCTGCCAGGATATTGGCAATACCCTTGGGATCAGCATATTTAATGCCATTCTGTTGTAGCTCAGAGCAGATCTGAACATTGCCATTTACATTCTTGATATAGTTATAAAATGCATTGTGGTTGTCTTTGGAATCTTTGGCAATTTTATTTTCATAACTAGCTTTGGAGGATTTTATGAGGGATCTCAGCTTCTTACTGAGGCTGGTAAGGGAATTTTTTGCATCCTGGGATTTTCCTTTTTTTGGAACAGTTTCTTCCTTTTGTTGTAAAGTTTGTTTATGGCAGGGGACCACCAGATTTTCTTCCTTTTTTGGGGGAGAACATCTTGGTTCTATTTGGGATGGCACGATTCATGCATGAGTGGATGTGCTCGTACAGTGCCTTAGTGTAGGATTCAGCAGTCGAACTTTCAGTTCCCGTCTGCATGTGTGTCATGAAGTTTGTCACTTCTGACTTGAGTAGCATGAAGTTGGCTTTGGAGAATTTTTTTATGGAGGTTTCCTTACTGGGGGGAGGGGGTGGGAGTGGGATGTGGATGTTAAGGGTGATTAGCTTATGGTCAGACCTGACCAACAAGTGGGTGACCATAGGTGTGGAGCAGCAATTTCCCATGTTGGTAATGACCACGTCTAGGATATTGGGGCCCCTGATGGGACTATGGATTAGTTGATCCAGGGTATTGGAATTTATGAATTCCAAGACCCATTGGGCAAAGGTGTTGGTACATGAGTAGTTTTCCCAGTTAATGGTAGGGTAGTTGAAATCACCCAGTATTAGGGTGCTTGGTTGTATCTTAATATTTTTCATTATGTTTAGAAAGGTGTAGTGAGAATCTTGGGTCATGGTGGGGGATCAGTAGCAAGCTAAAAATTGGATTGCAGTCTTACCTAGTGTTAGTTGCACCTGGAGAATTTCAGACGCATTGTATTGGGCAACTAGCCTGGTGGTGTGAATATCCTTGGTGAATATGGACACTCCTCCTCCTTTAGTGTTTCAGTCCTGGTTTGGTGGCAAAAAAGTGTGGTAAGAGTTGTAGCCTGGCATTGCAGGGGTGCTCTCTGGAGCCTTGAACCAGGTCTCAGTTACTGCACAGATATCGATGTTCTCCATTTTTAGGAGTGCCTCAAGAGAGTGCATTTTGAGGTTTAGATATCTAGCATTGAGTAGCATTACCTTCAGAATTTGCATGCATGAACCTGTTACGGTGGTGGTTTTGTCCATTGAACTTTGCCTAAAAAAGGCATTATAGGGGTGGCAAGAGCCTTAGCCAGTAACCTAAATCCCAGGGGTGACAGGTGTAGACCATCTCTGGCAAAGCATCATGGTCTGTTGATCATTTCGTCCCAGGCAGACAGATACTGGATCCCCTTTTAATGATACCAGAAGCTTAGCCAATTGTTGAAGTCAATCATTTTGTCCTTATATTGTGGTATCATTCTGGGCGAAAGCAGGGTGCTACTTAGGGCTAGGGTCATACCTGCCTGGGCCACATGATCCGAGAGCTCTTCCATGTCTTTTTTCATGTAGTCCAGGGAGGTACATCTCAAGTCATTCACTCCAACATGGACAATGACAGAGTCATATTTGTACTTGTTGTGGAGTGACTTGGGTGCATGCATTATGTGGCAGATCCTGGCACCCGACAGGCAGCTGACTGTAATTTTCTCCTTGTTCAGCCTGGTGAGTGGGACATCAGTGTGCCTGACTATAAAGTCACCTATGACTAAAATGTTAGGTATGTTGTCTTGCCTTAGGGGCTGTTGCTGGATGGCTCACTGGTGTTGTGAACTATGTGACATTTTGGTTGTGATTGGTGTTTATTTGCATTTCAACTTTGGAGGTCCTTGTTGCCTGGGCAGGTTACAGTTAAGGGCCTCCGCATATGTGGATTTAATGTTGCTATGTGTGGGTGTTGGTGGTGTGAGTTTAGAAGGGCTATGTGTTGCTTGAGGTGTATTGTGGGTGTTAACCTTCTCCTCTTGACTGTCTAGCACAATCTTGGGTGGAGAGAGCTTTGCTTCCAGTTTGGCTATGTAAGTGCATCTCACACAGACTGTAGTGTTGGGTGGTAGAAGGAGAGGGTTATCTGTGTACATGAGGTAATTGCTGCATTGCCCCAGTATGCCCAGATTCACCAGGTGGACAGGAGAAATCACCGGAAGCTGACCCTTGGATATGCCTGGTTTGGTACTTTTTTTTTGTAAAGTACAGGAGCTGTTTTCCCTTGCCTTAGCAAGGTACTTTGCAATTATAGGCTGTTTAGTGCCTACAATTAAATTCTCCTTATTAACAAGGAGAGTTAAATGCTTGTATCAGTGTAAGGCTTCCTAGTGCTTTCCAGCAGGTATTAGAGCAAGTGCTAGTCACAGGAATGCTTAAAGGTAAGATGAAAAAAATGTTTATTCTAAACAGTTCAGCGTGCACTAGATAAGTTAGATGTGAAAGTAGTTAACCTAAGTTTTACCTGTCTAAAAATTCAAGTTTTAGTGGAGAGTCACTATTTTTAAAACAGCAAGATAGATTGAAAAGGGATAGTCACTTTTGTATTTTGGTACTATGGAATAGAGTAGGATGGCCAAGAATTTTAAATAGTTGAAGGGGAGTGATTTCACAAAATGATATTGTTGTGCTTACTCACACAAGCCAGTAAAAACAGAGAGGAAATGAGATATATGGTCAAATTAACATAAGAAGCAGGCAACTAGAAAGACAGTGGTTTCTTTGTAAGTCCAATGTTTATTGCCCCATATATACAATTTACTACTTCTCATTATTTCATATACTGTTTTAACATCAACACTAATCTTTTTACCTATTCTTTAAAGTATTTAGTTAGTCTCTCAGCAATATAATATCCATATTTGCACCAACATGATCAATATTTTTTTAAACATTGTCTCTCTCTTAGTTTTTTGTAACATAAGCATATATAGCAATCACTCTATATACATTTGTATTCCATCTTATATCTAATATTGTTATCCAGCCGAGCTCAACTATAGTGACATCTAGTATTTTAATATTTTCTTGACATAATATTCATATGCCTGAACATACATCTTTGCCTATGTTTGAAATAATTGGTCCACCCTAATTTTTCTGTTTGTAATCTTTCTTCTTCTGTCAATAGTCTTGTATACAATAATATAATAATATGACCATCTAATACAGCACAGCATTATAAGACACCTATCCTTCTTTTCAAAATTTTCTTGTTATTAACATTCAAAGATAAGATTTTCAGCTTATGAATAGAATAGCTCTAAACATTTTTCATCAATTGTCTTTTTTCTTTTTTTATTACACTTTTAAACCTTCATTCCTTTCTCTCACTCTTTTTCCTATAGAATTAATTTTTCCTTTCCTGCCTGCTAGTTTGTATATTCTTCTTCAGTTGTATCATTTGAATCTGTTTCCTTTTCTTCCTCCCCTGCTTTTTTATCTATTACAAAATCTTTGTTTTTTTAATGTGTCTGTTTTTCTCACTTATTATTGTCTGTATCTTGTACTAAATTATGTGATTTTTTTTTATATAGGCTGTGTATCTTCATCACACTGTAATGAACATGTCCTGTATTACCACATTTCTTATACTTCAACTTACATTTCTTTACTTCATGGTCTGGTTTACCACATATGAAACATTTTCTTTTATCACAGTCATTTATTAAATGATTATCTTTATCACAGAGAAAACATGTTTTGGGCTATCCTCTGTATTTCACAAAACATCTATTGCCACATACTCTGATTATACTGGGAATGTGTGACATTGTCATTTGCCATATTTAATATAACCCCTCATTCCCATCCCTGAGTCCACAAGCCATTTTCATTATAAATGTTTGTAGCATCAAAAACATCTTTGCACACAGTTAATAATTGTTCTTTTAAGTCGTTTACTTCAGTTTCAGTTTTAATTGCACTATCTGTCATATGCTGCCAGATTGACAGATAGCCTAGTATAAACCTATGAACCTATGAACCTAGTGTTCTCTTTTTATTTCTCTATGAAATGATTGTACACATATTCTGACCATGGATTAGTGTTCTTTTTTTCATAATTTGCCAAAATATTTTCCATGACTTGTCTAGTTTCAAAAAATTAGTCACACAATGTCTATCTATTAATAAGAATGAATGATCTTACCTCTGTAGGTGAAATCTACAAAGGCACAGTCACAGAGTCCCACACTTTATACCTTTCTAAACTTTCTTCTTTTTTGCTACTTAATCTTATGGTGTATTTTGTCTTTGTCTCCTTTATCTCCTTGATTTTCTTATCCCCTTCTTTCACCTTCTGTGCATATGATTTTGTTTCTGTTGCTGCCTCTGCAGTCTCTTCTTTTGTATTTTCTCCATCAGTTCTCCCCAGGATGTTGCTACCTCACTCTCTGGTTCACTTTGGTTAGTAAGATCCTTGAGATAATCATCCCACAACATGTTGGACTGGAGGGTTGTAAAAGTGTAATCCTGCCCATTCTCTATCATGTCCATGTTTAACATTTCAAAATTTAAATAAGCTTTATTCAGATCATGTTTACATACTGTTTTCCACTGTTTTTGAAGTCTCTCACATTTGAAAAAAATCAGGTTCTGTAGTTTCCAATTCTTTACATTTATTACATATTTTATCCTGTTTTCTCTTATATGACATATTTGCTCCCACTGGTGATTTTCCTATGGACAACCTCCACAAAAATCATTACATTACATTCTTTATTTTTTTGTATAATTTCTGTATTTCATTATTGCTTTCTTCTTACCTATTTCTAACTCTTTCAATTGCTCCAGCAAATAAAAGGATTTCATAATGATAGCATACTATTCTTTTCAATCACATTATGTTTTAATTTACACAATATTTATTTATGTATTTATTTATTTATTTATTTTCAGTTTGATTACCGGAGAAGTCCATTGGGCTGAGAAGTGCCCATTTTCAGTGGAGGCCTGGGAAGAAAAGCTCCAATAGCAATACAATACTATGAAAGGTTACAAAATACAATAAAGGTTACATAATGTAGAGGTAAAATACAAGAGTGAGATTCATGCATTCAGAAAATTGCAAAATACATCATAGGACAGTATAAAACAGGCTCTTTTTTTTTTTGAGGTTCTTCAGACGTTTACAATATTTACACATTTACAAAGTTGGAGTTAATTAAAGTCTGCTAGTTCTGCTTTTGGAAGAATAGAAAGAAAAAAAACATGAGAATAAAGTGGAAGAGGATTGTCGAGAGCTAGTGGGGAGACTCATTAGTGTTTATGTAGGGTGAAAGCAGGAGCATTTCCATGTGGAAGATAGGTGTAGGAAAAGTTGGGTTTTGAAGGATTCCGTGTTATGTATAGTCCTAAGAGAAGGAGGAAGAGAATTCCATTTTTTACCTAGAGAGAAGGAGAGTAGGAACTGGCCAGCAGGATGTTTGGGTTTGTGGATGGAAATTAGGTTTTGGTTTTCAGATCTCAGGGATTTGTTTGGGATGTATAGGGGAAGGATGTTTGTTAAGTCTGGGCATTTATCTGGGGAGAATATTAATTTGTGAGCGGTGGTTGTTGGAGATAGTCTAGGTGGTTAGGGAGTTCTAACCAGTTCAGAGATTTTAGGCTAAGGCAGTGGTGAGTTGAGATTTTGGATTTAGTGGCAAATTTGGAGATCTTATTGTAGCAAGCTTCAAGTTTAGAGGTATTGGAAGCAGACAGATTGGTTAGTAGGGGGGGCTCCATATAAAAGAAACGGAAGGAGGTAAGTAATTGCTAGGGAATGCCTAGAGGAGTTGGAGAAAAACTGGTTATTCCTATATAGCATACCTAGCTTTTGGTGGGTTTTCTTTAAGTTTTGTTGTATGTGGAGGTCGAATTTAAGGTGTTCGTCTATGGTAATGCCAAGGAGTTTTGCAGAGGGGACCACTTCAATAGCAGTGTTAGTTTGGCTTAGGACATTGAAGATGTTTTCGTCAAAGGAGGAAACCATGATGGGCAGGAAAATTAGTATTTTAGATTTATTGGAGTTGAGGGAGAGGTGGTTTTGGTGCATCCAGTTCTCTGTAGTGGAGAAAGCTGTTTGAGTCTTAGGTAGTAGTTCAGAAATGTTGTGGGCAGCACAGACTAAGGTAGAGTCATCAGTGTATTGGATGACTGTAGTGTCAGGGATGACAGTGTGAAGGTTATTTATGAAGATGTTGAAAAGCATGGGTCCAAGTATGGACCCCTGAGCAATGCCAGTAGGTGTAGGCAGAAAGGAAGAGTTGCAGTTCTTCCATCTGACAGCTTGAGATCTGTTGGATAGGTGACTGGAGAACCAGGAAAGAGTATTAGGGGAGAGATTAAGATTGGTGAGATGAGAGAGAAGGTGTGTATGGGAGATGGTGTCGAAGGCTTTAGATAGATCTAGCAGTATAGTGGATACAATAAGTCCAGAATCTCAGGCTTGATTGACAGTTTCTAGGAAGGATAGTAAGGCTGTTATGGTGCTGTGGCCAGGATGGAAGCTGTGCTGGGTGGGTGTTAGAAGGTTATTCTGAGTTAGGTAGGGCAAGAGTTGGAGGTGGACACATTTTTCAAGTATTTTAGATATCGGAGAGAGTAGGGCAATGGGGCGGAAGTTAGAAATAGTGATGTTTTTACCCCCTTTGTGAAGACGTACAATGTAGGCTGAATGTCAGAGTTTGGGTACGTATGACTCAATGATGGATCTGTTGATCAGGATACTAATTGGGAGAGCAATACCTTCAGCAGTGTATTTGAGGAAGGAGGAGGGTATGTTGTCAGGGGCATTAGAGTAAGGCTTGAGTTTGGATAAAAGGTTTTTTTATAAAGGTGGTGGAAACAGGTTTGAGCTGGAAATTAAGGGGACACTTATTAGGGTTGTTGGGTGCTGAGGACAGGGGGTTGGGTGGATTATTATTTCGGAATGTTTTGGTTAGTTTAGCTATGGATTCAGCAAAGAAGGTGTTGAAGTGGGAGCTCAACTCACTATCAGTTAGACTAGGGTCAGGGCAGGGATTATTCCTTGATCCAGGATGGAGAAGAGAGTTGACTCATTTCCAGAATTGTTTTGAATTCTTATTGTTGTTGGACTGAAGTTTATTATAGTAGTTTTTTTTTGTTCATAGTGATACGTTTTTTTACTTGATTGCGGAGTTGGGTATATTGGAGCAAGGTAGAAGACAGTTTGTTTTTCTGATAGAGCTTCCAAGCTTTGTTTCTGTGGTGCATAATTTGTTTATTTTCTTTAGTCAGCCAAGGAGCAGAGTTGGCTTTGGTTCGTTTGTTTCTTAAGGGGGCTAAGGAGTTGAGTATTTAGGAAGATAGAGTTGAAATGCTCTACAGCGTTGTCAAGTGGAAGAGTGTTTAGGATTTGCCAGTTAATTTGTTTAAAAATGTTGGAAAGAGTTGAGGGGTTGAAGTTGCTAAGGTTGCGAGTTTGGATGTAATGGTGCTGGTGTTGGATGGAGCTAGTTGATCGATGAATGAAGGCAGGGAGATGGTCACTGAAGGTGTCAGGGATAGTGCCAGAGAGAATGATTTTGTTTGGATGGGAGACTAGAATCCAATCTATAATGGTCCCTGGGGGACGGTTTTTGTTAGGACGGGTTGTTGAATGGATTACTTGGGAGAAGTTGTAAAGGTTAATAGTTAGGGAGGGGGATGGTGTGTTAATTTTATTCCAGTCAATATTGACATCACCAAGAATATAGGTTTCATATTTTATTTCAGTTGAGGCCCAGTGAAGGATATTTTCAAGGGTAGTGATATTATTGCCAGGGGAGATATATAAGGAAATAATGCAGATATTCTTGTGTTTATTCAAACGGAGAAGGCTTGCTGTGATTTTGGAATTTTTAAATTGATGGGTATGGATTTGAAGAGGGATTAGGGAGAGAAGGTTGGAGTAGATTAGAGCAGAGCCTCCACCTTTTTTGTTTAAACGGTCACTTCTGAGGATGTGGTAACCTGGAGGTAAGATTTCAGAGTCAGTAATATGGTGTTTTATCCAGGTTTCAGAGATGACTAAGATGTCAGGTTGGTTGTGATTAATCCAAGCTTGTACATGTTGAATTTTGTTATTAAGGCTCTGGGCATTGATAGTGAAGATTTTAAGAGTGCTAAAGGAGGTAGTGTGTGGAGAAGGGGAATGGGGGAAAGTGTTGTTTGTGTTCGTGGAGGCAGGAGGTAAAAGGATGGAGAGGTTTGTACTGAGACAGGGGCCGGGGTTAGGATGAATGTCTCCAGATAAGGCTAGGACATTACAGATAATAAGTTTTAGTCTATTAGGTTTGTATACTAGGTAGTTGCCTGGGTTTGGTAGTAGTTTAAGAGAGAGAGTTTTGGTTGAGGTGGAAAATAGTTTGGGATGGAAGAGGTGCAGTAGGTTGGGTGGAATAAGGGAAGAGGATATGGCATGGAAGTGAGGGAGTAGGAGAGATTGTAGTTGAGTGTTAGGGATAGTTTGAGTAGGAGGTAGGAATGGAGGAGCTTTATGGGAGAAAGAAGTATCAAGATATAGAGGAATTAGTAAGATGAGTAGGGAGTAGGGGAGTCGGATAGTAAAGGGTTGGGGGGCATGTTTAGAATGGGTGAGGTAACAAAGAGGGAAGTGTAATGGAAGTTAAAATGCTAAATTGGGGGGAGAAGGTGTAGAAGAGAATGGGGAGAGTTAGACTTGTAGACAGGACAGGGGAGGAATAAGTGTAGAGAGGTGATGGAAGTGGAGTGGGAGAAGTATAAGTGGGTGGGGAGTAAGAGTAGGTGGGGAAATGAGAGGAGGACTATGATTTGATAAATGAATAATGAGGTGGGGTTATGGAAGAGGACTGTGATTAGATAAATGAATATAGTAGGAGGGGTATGTGAGGAATAAATGTAGAGGTGCTGGGGGCGGGTGGAATATGGGGGCAGGGTAGGGGAGCGGAGTGAGCCCGCAGGGCGAACGGAGTGGGAAGAGCCAAAGGAGGAGAAAAATTGAGGAAGACAATCAGTAAAGAGAAATAGTCAGAGGTAAGTCTTGCAGAGATATGTATTAGGAGAAGACTACTGTGAATGGAGTGGTGTGTAGGAATGTAGGTGAAGGACAGAGAGAGAGGTAGGAGGCTTTAAAGAAGAATTGAGAAAGGGTGTAAGAAGAGTGAAAAGTGGGTACGAAGTCCTGGAAGAGAGGTGGGGGAGACAGTAGAGGAAAGATGTCAGTGGGCTGTATGAGGGACATAAGGAGGGTGTGGCTAAAGAAGTGGGGACAGTAAGAAGGTAGAGGAGCGCCACCTAGTGGTCTGTCAGTTTAATGCAGTAGAGACCCCAGGGAGAGATATCAGCTAAAGGGAAGGAGGGAGCTATCATAGGTCAGGATAGGGGGTGTAATTATAGAAATTATGGAAAGTAAGTGGGATAATCAAGCTGTAGAGAGGGTGGGAGTTGTGGCTGCTGGCTGGCCTGGCAGGGAAGTGCACTGCAACCTAGTTGTAATCAAGTTAGCTACAACAAAGTGTAAGAGCAGTACACATACTTTTACATAGATAATCATTGCTGTGAGAGGTACTCAAGGAGCAGTAAGTCCTGTCAGGTATGGTTTGAAATGTCCGTTATTGGTGCTTCTTAGCCAGGGTGTCCGGGAGGGTACTCTCATAGATTAAGGAAGGGTAGGCAGGAGCCTGAGCTAGAACAAAACAAGGAGAGAAAGGAATATTTAAAAAGCAGGCAGTGCGGGCAACGAGAGGTCACAAACAGACAGTAGTTAAAAATATGCCTAGTGTAAGTGCAAACTAAGGTAAGCATGCAGCTAAGGTAGAAATAATTTATGCTCTTTCTGCCTCTTAATGATACAACTGAGCACAGTAAGGTAAACTGGGATAAGCAGTTCCTTATGTGTGAGGTAATCTTAAAGAGCGATCAATTGGTAGAGTAATTAAAAAGAACAGAAATGAGCAGAACTAACACACAGAGAGAAAAAAAAACCTACAGTTTAAAAGCATCACACATTGAATAAAGCAAGCCCCAAAAGAGATATTTCAACCTCATATTACATGCTGGAATAAGCTAAGCATTCACAGATAGTACTCACAAAGTACAGAATAACTATGCAATGTACGCTACCGTAGTAAAACAACAAAACCTTCCCAATTGTACAGATTAGGTAACTAAGTTGCTACTAGTATAGTTTTAGAAAAACAGAACAAACATTGAATAAAGCAAGCCCAAAACAGCTAATTTAACCTCATATTACACGTTGGAATGAACTAAGCATTCGCAGGTAAAATCACAAAGTACAAGGTAACTAAGCAATGTTCAGAAAAACAGAACAAACATTGAATAAAGCAAGCCCAGAACAGCTATTTTAACCTCATATTACACACTGGAATGAACTATGCATTCACAGGTAAAAGTCACAAGTACAAAGTAACTATGCATTGTACGCTACTTTAACAAAGCAACAAAACTATCCCAGTTGTGCAGATTAGGTAACAGAGTAGCGTACTAGTATAGTTTCAGAAAACAACTATTGAGCAATCCCTAGCTGATTAAAATCAATTCCCCTTGCAGAGCGCTTTCTTGAGTAAGTGTTAGCAATGGGGAAAACATAAAGATAAATTCTACAGTGTAGGGCAGCTCATAAAGTGAATGGTAAGCACATAAATCTGTCTAGCATTCTTGGAGTAGCAGTTGGTAATAAAACTGGAGCAGATTCAGTAAATGACTATTAAACACGCCCCTTGTGGAGCTAAATGCAGGATCCGCGTATGAGCGCTTGCTTAATTAAGCGCTAGCAGCAGGAAAACCAGATGATAAATATGGCAATACAAAGCAAACAATTAAGTAGTGGCGGGCACAATACAGGATGAATAATACAGGAGCAGAAACAGTAAATGACTATTAAGCAAGCCCCTTGTGGAGCTAAATACAAGATCCGTGTACAATTTTGCTTTAAAATTCTTTCATTTCTTCATTAAAAACACCTTTACTTCTTTTTTCCTTTCTATTTATTCTATAATTTCTCTATATTTACAATAAATTATTGTTTCTATCAAGCCTTTATTATTTTTCATTACTCCTTTTAGTACTTTATACATAGTTAAGGAGGCTGTGTGCACAACTGGATTAATCAGCCCCAATCCCCCTTCTTCATTCTTCATATGCAAAATTCCCCTCTTAACCTGGTTCAGTCATGACCCCCAAATAAATAAAAAAAATCTGCGTAATCTCTTTTTCATAATTCATTGGCATCATGTAACTATTTGCTATATAAACAATTGTACCTATTATTGTGGTGTTTATTAAATGTGCTTTCTTCTTGTATGAAAAGCTATATGACTTCCAAAATGTAATCGTGTCTTGGATTTCTTATGTCTTTCAGAATATAATCATGTCATTGATTTCTTTAATAATTTTGTCCCATTGTTCATGTCTGAATTCTGCACTCCCAAATAGTATTACTAAAATGTCTATACACTTAACATTATATTCCATACCTCCTATAATACCTTCATACTCAAGTACTTTACTTTTCTCTCTGTTTATGCTTAAACCAATTTCCTTCAATCATGTACTTAATTTTCCATTATTTTTTTTCCATCCAGACTTTATTTTTTGCTATTACTACTATATCATCAGTGTAAGTATACATTATTGACAACTGTATTTCCTCCATTATTCTATATCAGGGGTGTCCAACCTTTATTGAGTCAACAGAAATGGTCTGGGGGCAAATGGCAAGTGAGGACCAAAAAAAAAAAAAAAAAGGTCGCTGCAATAACAGTTACAAAACTTTCAATTTTTGTACACTTTGCAGGCTAACAGTAATAGTTCTTAAAGGTATAATATTGCTCTATTTGTGTTGTACCTGGCTATATGTTCTTTTCTATAACTTTAATAAATCAGCTTAGTTAACTTTTTTTCATGTTTGGAGGCAAAGCAGCATAATTAGGAGAAGGTGTTTTTTTTAGTCTTTAGAAATGCAAAGCAGTCACTGTCTGCATTCACTTACTGAAAGTAAAATATCTGAAATTACTTGTAATTCACCAGTAACTACATGACATGTAGTTGGATAAGTAACGATACTAAAACTAACCCTTGTAGAAGTTCTCCAACCTGTGGTCTGTGCATAATTTTACAGAATAAATAATCTTTTTTTCCCCAGAGACTAGAAAGCTGAAGCATGTTTATTATACTGTACATACAGTTGCTGTGTCCAGCTATCATGACCACTCCCCCCCTCCAACATCCACCCCATACCACAAAACCTGATAGGGCAAGAAATCTGGTAAAGCCTAATCTACCAGGTTAGGGTCTAACATGCAGCACTATGGGATAACGGACACAATTGAGGGTGATTGCAGGAGAGTCATCTTTCCATAAAAAGACAAAATACTCAGAACTTCTCAAAGTTATGCAAGTGAAAAATGAAATGGAAAATCAACATTGAAAATGTTACACTACAAACTAAACTGCTGCACTACAAAACAGAGATAAAAAGCAACACCGTCCAGTGTTATATACACTGCTACAAAAGTAGCAAAACAAAAAGCTGTCAATAAATATAATTGCCATCACATTACAAGAACGTTAACAAAAATAAGTTCAAAATGTTGGTGTGATACTTCTTTGAGATATTACCAAGGTACATACTACATATACTTTTTAAAATCCTGTTCACGGGATAATATCATAGCTCTCAACTCCACAGACACTAGTGTTAGAGTCAGTAGTGACCATGTTTGGTGATTAAAGTGCTGTCATACAGTTCTCACTTTTGCACGCACATCAAGATGCAAGTTGTCAAAGCAGAAGCAGATTGCCTTTCATCCCTAAATTCAATACTTTGATGCTGGCCGCACACATGTTGTTATAGTTGTGCTGTGCACTGAGGCTAATAAGCAATCGTTATGCCCTTTCAAGATCATTCTTTTAAAAATACCAGCTTTGTAATGAAGGCACTAGTAGTCTGATTGCATTTTAAATTACTGCAGGCTTTGTCAACTACCTTGCCAGGTAAATTGTTCTGAACACATTTTGCTGTCTGACATTTGCTCTGAATCTGCATTTTGTAGACTAGAGTTTAAATGTGCCCCCTGGGCTTGCAAGTCCTCTTTTATTACCTTGAGTCTCATTGATTAGCTATGTGCAGTTCCCTTACAAAGTTCTACAGTTCTGATTGCATTTTACAAGACTGCAATCAGAAGAGATTTTCTTAATGTTGTACCGAAATGGCATGTCATGTATACAGGCATTGAAGGTAGAACAGTAGCATACTAGAACTCCCCATGATATATATATATATATATATATATATATATATATATATATATATACACACATATACAAATATAGCCACAGCGGTGCCAGGCAAATGTATTATGTTGCAGTGAATGACATTCAAAACTGTGAGTAGTATGGTGGTCTGCCTAAATGACCATTCAAGATTCCTAGAACATAATATGTTTTTATTAAAAACCTTGCAAAATCTAACATCCATATCTTCCAGTTTCCTTTGCTTTTTTTTTTTTTTTTACTTCTGTCAAACTGGAATTACTCCCCTCTCCTATATAACAGTGCATTTTATCCCATAACTATTTCCTTCTGCCTATGGTCATATAGGCATGCACCTTAATTAGTCTCCCTTTGTTATCCGTAATTTATATTGCCACTATCAAAATTCTTCCTGGTTCAACTACATGGACATGCAATATACAAAGTATTTTATAGTACAGTAAAAGTGACCAATCCTAAACACCATTGCCCATTTCAATAAAGTTTACTAATTTTCTCCTTCCTCAAACTTAATAACCTTAAAAGCATATGCTTTATTACTGTATACATTCCCCTTTTTGTTGGAGATTCTGTATTAAATTACTTACCTTACCTTTTGTAAAAATCAAAAGGAGAGCTGACCACTGAGGAAAAGAAACTAGACCACAGATTAAAACCCAAAATCCAAACGATTTATTTCATCCAGCAAGAACACAAACGTGGCGCTTTCACTATGTTGTAGTGTAGTCAGTGTGTCGAAATAAAATAAATCCTCTCCACGATCTCGCCTTCCTGCCGCTTTACCAGATATATAAAAACAACGCTGGTATGAAAACGTGAAAAAGAAAGTTGTAAACACACGGAAAAAGTTAAATTAAAATTAAATTTAAATTTAAGGGTCGCGCATGGAAGAGCTCTGAGGGGTTGGACACTCCTGTTCAATATCTTCCCTTACTTGAAATTTTAGTAATTTCCATTACTACTGTGTTCAAGATTATAGAAAAGATCATACTGCCTGCAGGAGATCCTGGTTTTATACCACATTCTATTTTAAAATTATCTCCGATCTAACTATTTACATAAAATCTTACATAATTATTTTCATATATTAATTTAATTACCTGTAATATTTTTGCACTTATGTTATATGCTTATAAAATACCCCAAAATGCTTCATAATGAATATTATCATATGCCTTATTAACATCCCCATCATGATTTTTGTTTCCACTTTTTTATTAATAATCTCATCAATTACTTCCCTTATTATTCACAATAGGTCTTTACTTCCTCTTCCTTTTCTCCCAAGCAAGTTCTGATCAAGTAGTCTTTCTATTGTACATTGTAATCTTTTAATTACTATTCTCGTGTCTGTATTATTCAATGTAATTGGTCTCCATTTTTTTATTTCATTTTTATCTCCATCTCCTTTTTAATATATATTTTATCACACTTGTGCAAATTTTGTCATACCTAATTCCTTCTTCTAGAAACTAATTCATTACTTCTATAAACACCATTGTTTGCCAGTCATACATTTATTTGTGCATACTGTATTCAATTCCATTTAAACCTGTTGCTGAATTAACGTTAATATTTTTCAAGATCTCATTCAACTAATTTATGTTTATTTTTCTTTCTAAATATTCATTATCTTCTTTGTTTAATTTTCCCCATTGCAAATTTGTTCTATGTTTACTTTTTTCCTACATAAATCTAATATATATTCTTTAATTATTTCATGTAGTTCTTCTTGTTTTTTAGCTTGCTTCCCTTATTTATTTTTTTTAATTATCTCATTATCCTTCCTTCTTTTACTATCTTACAATAGTATGCTGTTACTTCTTTTTTCCTTGTAAGCAATATTTTTGCTTAAATAATAATTTAGTAACCTTATCCTGATGTCTTCTACATCATTCTTTTTCTTTTTCATAAAACAATTTTTCTTCTATAATAAATATTTAAATATTTTTGACTTAATATTTTGCATTCCATTTTTACATCTTTCCTTTTCTTTTCTATGCATTCAAAATACTTTTTGTATTTCTTTTTAAACTGAATCCACCAGATTGTTTAAATTTCATAAAAAATCTCTCATACCAATGTGCTGTTGCTATAATTCTATAATTTCCTTTCTTTCTCCTGAATTTATTTTTTTCATTCATTCTTTTAATACATTTTCCTACTTTAATATATTCCTACTTTTTATAAATTCTTATCTAGATTGCCACATGATCAGAAAAACAGTATATTTGATTCCTTTCTGAGTAATATTTAGTCCTTGTGATATCAGAAAATAATACATTTATGTCTTAATTTAATACTGTTTTTATAAGTCCAGTCTTTATTTTCCCATATTTTTAGTTTTCCACTTTTCATAATTTCAGTAATCATTTTAACATCACAACTATTCTTTTTATTGCTCAAATTAAGTTAGTCACCTGCCATTATTATATCCATGTTAACACAGACATAATTAAGTATACTTTTAAACATTGTCTCGTTTTCTTTTTTGTTACATATGCATATAAAGCTATTAGTCTATACACATATTTTCCATCTTAAATCCACTACTGTTATTTGTCCCAGTTCTACTACTGTAATATCTAATATTTCTTATATTTTCTTGGCATAATATACTTTCATGTTTCTTTGCCTATATTCCAAATAACAGTACAATTCCAAAGTTTTTTCTGTTTGCACCCTTTCTTCTTGTTAATATTGCAATGTCTTCTAACACTATTACTTGAACATCTACTGCAGCACACAATTGTAAAATGCTAATTCTCCTTTTAATATTCTTCATACTATTCAAGATCAAAGCTAATCTTTCAGCTTTATTGTACAGTTATTAAACTATTTTTTTTATTCCTTACTTTTCTTATTTTCTTTAAACATTATAATTTTAAATCTTCTTTTTCTTTCCCTAACTCTATTTCCTATTGAAATTCTCTTGCCTTTTACTGTATGCCACTCTGACTCTTCTCCACTTATTTCATCTGTCTCTCTTTTTTTTCCTTCTCTTTGTCTTTCCCTTAAATTTAAATACCATCTCTATGTTTTTTCATGTTGTGTTGTTTGTTCTTGTAAAACATTTTATAAATCTTTTTCTTGTATAATTTCACCTTCATTTTTATTTTCATGTTAATTTTCATGTTCATTTTCATTTTCTTGTATTTCTACCTCACATTCCAACTCTAACCGTGAATGTCCTGTATGACCACATTTCTTACATTTCACTGCACATTTCTTTGAATTATGGCCTATCTGACCACATACATAACATCTTATGTTTGTCATATTCATTATGTAAATGATCACTTTTTCCACAAAAATAGGAAGTCTTTGGTTGTCCTATGTACCTTACAAAACCTTTATTGTCATGCACGTTAATAATACTAGGTATATGTATTACATTGTCATTTTCTATTTTCAAGATTATGCTACATTTGCAACCCCCAGTCCATAGTCCTCTTTTGCCATAGATTTTAGTAGTGTCCAACAAGTCTTTATATATTAACAGACATTCATTCAGTTCTTTTGCTTCCACTTCAGTTCTAAACTGAATCATATATTTTTTTGCCTGTCTGAAAAAGGCCTGGGCTTCATATTTTGACCATGGAAAGTCTGCTTTCCTTTTTTTCATAGGGCCCCCAAAAGCTTTCCATAACCTGACCAGTTTCAAAAAAAGCAAGTCCCAAAAATGTTTCTTTGTTAATTTAAAATGAAAGCTCTTCCCTCTTCAGCTTATACTCCCAGGCATGCAATAACATTGTCCCATACCTCATATATGTCCAGGCCTTTTTCCTTTTTTACTGCTCACCCGTAAAACATATTCTTTCTTTATTTCTTTCATCTCTGTCTTCTCCTTAATTTCTTCTTCCACCATTATAACATAGGATTTTTTTCTGGAACCTTCTCTGGCACTTTTTCCTTCTTTTTTTTTTTCTTTGTCACTTTTTCCTTCTCTTTTTCTCCCTCTTCTATTTTTTCAATAATGTTTCTCCAAGATATGGCAGCTCCACTTTCAGGCTCACTCTGGTTAATTAGCTCTTCCAGATACTCATCCCACAACCCTCCTGACTGGAAGGTTGAAATAACACATTTTACTGCAGTTGCTGCCACTTCAAACAGTTTTTTTCTGAAAATATTCTTCTGAATCCATCACCACTGCATTTAGCTCCATCTCTTTTCAAATCTGCTCACCATCAGCAAACAATGTTTTCCTCTGCTCCTACATCACCTGAAAACAATTCTGGTAGTGAGTCTACCATTTTTCTTCATTTTCAACACATTTAACTTCCACATTACTTTGGGTCTCAGCAGCAATGTTTTCTTCCTGTTCCTTCAGGCCATCTTCATGGCTGGAACAGAAAGAGGAAGTCAGGATGTGTAATACCCCATCTCTTCCCCCAACTACCAAGAGTAGGGTTTTCTTTTTGATATTTTTTTGTGTCTTTCTGCTTTTCCCGGTTAGGGGTCACCACAGCGCAACTCTGGTCCGCTAATGATTGGCAGTTGATTTTTATGTACCGGCTTGCCAGGCCTGACACACAACCTTCAACGAAGGTACGCCCATTCACGCATGTCTCCACGCAGAAGATGCTCAAGCTGAGAATCGAACCGGACGGTGTCTTACTGTGAGGCGACAACACTACCGCAGCACCACCACTGCGGGTTTTTATTTAAATATGTACATATTTACATTATTTACATCTATTTACAAATCTCCATATATTATACACTTTAATTTAAGCATGTGCCCCACTCTATTATCTCTAACCAAAACATTATATTATCCAGAATCTTTGTCAAAGTCCATTTGCCATTGTATCTGATTTAATTTAGTTTCTCATTCCATATAGTGCATGAAACATAAAATATTACCCTGTCCATTTTCTTCACTTCTTCCTGTTTTGTGCACCATAACCAAATTCTATTATAACCATATTTATTTGCTCAGATTTTAACAAACTATTCACCTTATTATGTTTACATATTTTTTCCACAAATTATTAACTCTTTCACATTTTAAAAACACATGCACAGTAGTTTCAAACTCTCCACATTTATTTCATATTGTAGCTTGCTTTTTATTATATGACATATTTTCCTTAACCAGCAATTTTCTAATAGACAATCTTCATAAAAATCATTGCATTCTTTAATCTTTTTATGCTTATTATATGTAATCATTATGCTTTCTTCTTATTTATTTCTAAATCATTCCATGGATCAAAGCAATAAAATGCTTTCATAATATTTAAGTACCATCCCTTTCTACTTTTTTCACATATATTCTTTTTTATTTTTCATAACATAATTTTGTTTTGGGACTTTTTCATTTATTCATTCACAATGTTTTTACTTCTTTTTTTAACTTCCATTCCTTCCCACATTCCTTGTATTTATAATATAGTATTGTTTTGATCAAGGTTTTATTTTCCTTCATAATTCCTTGTAATGCCTTGTATTAAATTAAAGAGGCTGCATGTACTACTGGGTTTATTAAACCCAAGCCTCATTGCTCTTCTTTCATATATAGAATGTTTCTCTTGACTGGATTCAGTCTAGAGCCCCATATAAAAGAAAATATAATCATCATTAGTTCCTTTACATACTTAGTAGGAATCATATAAATGTTAGCAATTAAGGCATTTTTCCTATTGCCATGGTGTTCAACAAGTGTGTTTTTTCTATATGAAAATCTACATGATTTCCAAACAATAGTCATATCCTTTACTTCTTTGAGTACATTATTCCATTGCTGTTGTCTGCATTCATTCCTTACAAATATTATTCCTAATATATCTATACATTTTTTATTGAGCTGAATACCTCCTAGCATACCTTCAAAACCAAATTCTTTACTTTTCTCTTTATTTATACTTAAACCATTTTAAATGTATACTTAGTTTTTCATTTACTTCTTCCATTCATACTTTATTTTTAACAGTTAGTGCAATATCATCACATAATTATACATTATTGGCAATTGTACTTCCTTTATCATTTTGTATATATGTCTGAAAACTCAAATGTCCAAACACTGTTACTTCGAACTGGCAAGTTTGAAGGCTAAAAATAAAGAAGGCACGGAACATCAAATTCTTTCCAAGGGAAAGAATTTAGTGGGCCATTTCAGCAGCTTTGCCATTTCCTCCACTGTGGTGCAATCTCAGAGTTGATATATTTAAGTAGGGGGGTATGGGGGCGAAGCCCCCCACATTATAAGCAGTATGTAGCATTTATGTGTTTCCTCGTTTTATACTGGAACAGTGATTTTTTTTTTCCCCTGGGAAAAAAATTGCTGTTCTGAGTGTTTGGAGATTTCAGTTTTCGAACATTTGGGTTCGATATTTACATAGTCGAAGTTCTGACACTTCGACTATGTGATATAGACCCTTCAGTTCTGTCCAGTCTTCTAGCAGAATTCATGTTAATATTTTTTAGAATTTCATTCAATTTTTTGTTATTTTTTTGTCCTAAATATTCATTATTTTCATTATTTAATTTTTCACCTTTATAAATGTCTTCTGTGTTTTCTTGTCTTTTAACAAATAATTCCAATACATATTCTTTAATTATTTTGTATATTCCTCCTTGCTGTCTTATTCTCTTACCTTCCTTTTTATTTAATTCATAGGTAGGTACTAGGCTATTGGCCCTAGGGCTTATACAAGCCTAGCCAAATGGCACCCTGGCTTTTGCCACCCAAGAAAATTATTTTCCTGTGCCCCTGTCAAGCTGAGCCACAGAAGTGATCCCTGCAGTGAATTTCCTATCTCCCATCTAATCATCAAGATTTTTCTTGAAGAGTGCTAATGAGAAGCTTTGTTTGATATAGATAGGTAGTTTGTTCCAGAGTATGGGAAGTCTCTGGGCCAGGAATCTATCCCTCCAGCATGTTCTGTTTATTGTGGTGACAAGGTTTAGGTCCCTAGAGCATGTAGCTTGGAGGGATTGGGATTTCTTTACATGGAGCATGTCCAAATGCTCTGGGTTTGACACAGCTTTGTATGTTATGCAGAAATCACCTCTGAGTAGGCAATATGCAACAGAGTAAAGCTGGAGTTTTTTGATATGGTCTGCGTAGGGCATCTGTTTGAGGCTGGTAATCCCCCTTGTGAGGTATTTCCATGGCCTTTCCAGTTGTTGTAGATGTCTTGTGAGGTACATACCAAAAGGGGCATTGTACTCTATAATGGGTCTAATGAGTGATGAGTAGAGGGGAACAATGACCTCTTTTTTCCTGGATGAGAAACCTTTTGTGATGAGGTGTGCCACATAGAAGGATTTCCTGACTACTGTGGTGATGTGATTATCAAAGGAGAGACTACTGTCCACCTGTGTCCCAAGGTCTCTTATCACACTTTCGGTGTTAAGTAGACTACCACCTATGTGGTAATTCATGGGTACAGAGTTTTTACCAAAAGGGTTGACAATGCACTTTTTGGCATTGAGCTTGAGGCCATGGTTTTGACACCAGGCATCTGTCTCAGTGAGGCCCTTTTGTAGGATGTCCACATTGTTAGAGTTTTGATTATGGCTCCTAGTGTGCAGTCATCTGCAAACTTTGTTAGCCAAAGATGTTCTGTGTTAGCCTGTATTTCAGAGAAGTAGATACCAAACAGGAGGACCTAGGACTGAACCCTGTGGCACTACACTTGTCATTGGTCTGAAATTGGATTTAAAGTATGCTACTTTCACAGTGTGGGTTCTGTCAGTGAGCCAGTTGGCAACCCATCTTGTGACATAGGAATTTATACCTAGTTTAGTGAATTTGTCTATAATTCCAGAGTGGGGGATGGTGTCGAAAGCCTTGGTGAGATCTAGATAGGCTGTGTGTACCACCTTACCCTCATCTACGGCTTTGGTGACCACTTCAAAGAAGTCTATCAGGTTTAGGAGACATGATCTGCCTTTTACAAACCTGAACTGGGTAGGGTCCAGAGTTTAGAGATTACTAATGTCATTGTTTATAAGTTCCATGATGATACTCTCCATAGCCTTGCAGACCAGGATCATCAGGCTAATGGGGCGGTAGTTCCCAGGGTCTATGGTGGCTCCCCTTTTGTGGATTGGGATAGCCATTGCTGCTCACCATTCAGTGTGCACAAAGCCTGAGGTGAGGCTATGACTGAACATGGTACTTAGGTGGGGTGCCAGTTCATTCTGTAGTTCATGTAGAACGCAGCCTGGGATGCTGTCAGGTCCCATGGATGCTGTGTTCTTGCCTTTGGAGAGTGTGTTTTTTACCTGTGCAGCCATGATTACAGGTACTTTTGCATTCTTTCAGTATAGAGATGGGCCCTTTAGGGGATGAGAGAGGGATAATGTTAGCACTGAACCTATCTGCCAGGATGTTGGCAATATCAGTTAGTTCTGTATATTTAGTGCCATTGTGCTATAACTCAGAACAGATCTGAGTGCTTCCATTGAGATTCTTGACATAGCTATAGAATGCTTTGTTTTTGTCTTTAGAATCAGTGTCAATTTTGTTTTCATAACTAGCTTTGGAGGATTTTATGAGGGATCTCAGCTTCTTACTTGAGGCTGACCACTGAGTTTTTCCAATCATGGGATTTTACTCTTTTTTGCAACAGTTTCTTTCTTCTGTTGTAGAGTTTGTTTATAGCAGGGGACCACCAGACTGGCTTCCTTTTTTTTGAGGATAGCATCTTGGCTCTGTTAGGGATTGCACAATCCATGCACTCATGTAAGTGCTTATAAAGTGCAATTGTATAGGATTCAGCATTCGTATCTCTATTGTCCGTCAGCATGGGTGCCGTGAAGTTTGCCACTTCTATCTTAAGAAGTGTGAAGCTGGCTTTGGAGAAATGTTTTATGGTGGTTTCCCTAATGGGGGAGGTGGAGGTGGGTTGTGGATGTCTAGGGTGATTTGCTTGTGGTCAGATCTGACCAACGAGGAATTGACCTCTGGCATGGAACACCAGTTGCCCATGTTGGTAATGACCAGGTGTAGGATATTGCTGCCCCTGGTAGGGGTGTGGATAACTTTAACCAAGGCATTGGAATTTATGAATTCCAGAAAACGTTGAGCACAAGAGTTGGTACATGAGTAGTTTTCCAAGTTAATGGTGGGGTAGTTGAAATCGTCCATTATTAGGGTGTTAGGTTGTACCCTAATATTTTCCAGTGTACCAAGAAATGAGGAGTGGGAATCCTGGGGCATGCTGGGGGATCTGTAGCAAGCTACAGTTTGCATTGCGGTCTTGCCCAGGGTTAGTTGCACTTGGATAATCTCAGATGCATTATGCTGAGCAACTAGCCTGGAGGTGTGGATATCCTTAATGAATATGGACATGCTTTCACCTTTAGTGCTTCGATCCAGGTTAGGTGGCCAAAAGGTGTGGTATGAATTATGGCCTGGTAATGCAGGGGTGCTCTCTGGAGCCTTGAACCAGGTCTCTGTCACTGTACAGATGTCGATGTTCTCCATTTTAAGGAGTGCCTTGAGTGAGTGCATTTTGAGGTTTAGACTTCTAGCATTAAGTAGCATTACCCTCAGATTTTGCTTGCTTGTACCTGTTATGGTGGTGAATTTGTCATTTGAATCTTGCCTAAAAAGGCACTATAGGAGTGGCAAGAGCCTTAGTCAGTATCCAGAATCCCAAGGGCGACAGTTACAAGCTATCTCTGGCAAAGCATCGTGGTTTGTTGATCATGTCATCCCAGGCAGACAGATACTGGATCCCCTTAGAAGCTTAGCCAATTTTTGAAGTCAGTCATTTTGTCCTTGTACTGTGATATAATTCTGGGTGATGGCAGGATGCTACTCAGGGCTAGGGTCTTACCTGCCTGGGCTACAAGATCAGAAAGCTCCTCCATGTCTCTTTTCATGTAGTCCAGGGAGGTACATCTCAGGTCATTCACACCAACATGGACAATGAGAAAGTCATATTTGTACTTGCTGTGGAGTGACCTGAGTGCATGCGTTATGTGGCGGATCCTGGCACCTGACAGGCAGCTGACAGTAACTTTCTCCTTGTTTAGCCTGGTGAGTGGAATATCAGTGTGTATGACTATAGAGTCACCTATGACTAGAGTGTTGGGTATGTTGTTATGCCATATGGGCTGTGGGTGAGTGGCACACTGAGTTTGTGGGCTATGTGTCATTTGTCTTGTGTTGGGGGGGTAGAGGTTGCTTGCATTTCTGCTTTGGAGGTCCCTGTTGCTTGGGTTGATTTTTTTTGAAAGCGTCCATGAATGTAGGTTTGTGTTTTGTATTTCTATGTGTGTGTTTTGGTGGTGTAGGTTTTGGGGGACTATGTAATGAATGTGGTGTGGTGCAAGTGTTTACCTTCTCCTCCTGACTGTCTAGTCCAGTCTTGGGTGAAGAGAGCTTTGCTTCGAGTTTGGTTATATAAGTGCATCTCTCACAGGTTGTAGTGTTAGGTGGTAGGAGGAGAGGGTTGTCTGTGTACATGAGGTGATTACTGCATTTCCCCAAGATGCCCAGATTCATCAGGTAGACAGAATAAATCACCGGGAGCTGACCCTTAGACATGCCTGGATAGACGCTTATTTATTAAGTACTAAAAACTCTTTTCCTGTTTTCCTCTAGACAAGTGAGGAAAGTTGAGTGCTGTAGCAATTTGTAGTTTATTTAGTGCTTACAATGAGTTCTGAACAAGTGCTGAGCTCAAAGAAACAGATTTGAGTGCTGAAACTAGAAAAACTGGCTAGTTCTAAGAAACAAAATTAAGCATACAGAAAGGCTTGGGGACTCAGAAGCTTACAAACAGTCCTGGATACAGCAAATATGTATCTGGACTAGATAACTTATAGGAAAGGCAGGAAACAAGCTTAGAAAAAAAAAAAAAATATATATATATATATATATATATATATATATTTTTTTTTTTTTTTTGTAAAGTGGAAAGGGGAAAGGAGGAGCGGAAGCTAACTGGGTTGGCCTTCTCAAATGTTCTCTCTGGAATAGGTAGAATGAGGTAATGACACTAGACTGGGAAGAGTGTCCCAGATCAAATTTACAGTAGGGGCAGGCAACTGCAAAGCCACCAATAAGGTGCTTACTCTAAGGCGTAGTCCAGGCAACCCCAGTCAGCCAATGACCACAAACAATTCACTCTCACTGAAATGCTATACTGGCCTTGGCTAAGCTATGATGGCTTGGGATGTGTGCTCAGACACACAGCCTCTGCTAACAAACAGCTAGGCCCAAAACAAAAGCCTGAAAAAGAACAATGCTACACTAACAACACTACTTAGGTAGAAAAGACTACAGAAATGTTTAAACAGATAAAGTATCAAGGAGACTCTAAAGAATGCTTTTAAATGCAAACAAGTTATATGATGCACTCCTAGCAGGAAATCAGAACAAACAAACCCAACCAGATGCTTAACAATTGTAGAAAATTCTACTTAATAACCCCCACACAGTGAGTAAAATAAAAGTGCTATAAATAATTCTGAAATAAGCAAAAAAAAGGATACTTAATGTTATATATTATATATATATATATATATATATATATATATATATATATATATATATATATATATATAAATACAAAATAATATATATCACATATTAGTTAGCTCAGGGTCCTTTCTCCGACTTCCTCCGATTAGCTCATTGTGAAATGGCAGAAACAGTCACAAGTTAACTTCTTAAGTAACAAAGTTGAAACCTGAAACAACTTTAAAAAAAGCTTGGAAGAACCAATGAGGTGCTTACTCCAAGGTGTAGTCCAGGCAACCCCAGTCAGCCAATGACCACAAACAATTCACTCTCACTAAAATGCTATACTGGCCTTGGCTAAGCTATGATGGCCTGGGATATGTGTTCAGACACACAGCCTCTACTAACAAACAACTAGGCCCAAAACACAAGCCTGAATATGGACAATGCTACACTACCAACACTACTTAGGTAGAAAAAACTGCAGAAATGTTTAAACAGATAAAGGATCTAGGAGACTCTAGAGAATGCTTTTATTCTTATTATGTTTCCTTCTTTTATTATTTTACTCAAATATGGTGTTACTTCTTCTTCTTTCATTCCTTGTAAACAATATTTTTGTTTATATAACAAGTTGTTAATTTTAATTTGATTCATTTTATATGTTTTTTCATAAAAGGAATTTTTCTTCTCTAGTAAGTCTCTGAATGTTTCTTGACTTAATAACTTATATCTCTCTTTTTCTTTTTTTCTTTTCTTCCTTATACATTCTAAAAACACTTTTTATATTTATCTTTAAAATTAAGCCATCAAAAGTTCAGTTCTCATACGACTCTCTCATATTCATATGATTTTTCCATAATTCCATAAGTTCTTTTTTCTCTTCTAATTCTTATTCATTTTCATTAATTCTCTTTATTCCTTTCTTAATCTTATAAATTCTTCATTCCCCTGTACTTTAACCAGCATAGCCACATGATCTGAAAATCCAGCATACTTAATTCATTTTTTTAACTTTTAAACTATCAGATATTAAAAAATAATCAATTTCTGTCCTAATTTAATTCTTTTTGTAGGCCCAGCTGTTATTCTCTCATACACTTACCTTTCCATTTCTCATAATTTCTTTAACAATTTTAACATCACAATTGCTCTTATTTTTTCTTGCAGTACAATTAAAATCACCAAACACTATAATGTCTACATTTACACAAACATATTCAAGAATATTTTAAATATTTTTGTTACACATGCATATAAAGCTATAATTCTCTACACATATTTTCCAACTCATCTATCACTGTAATTTATCCTAGTTCCACTATGGTTATATCTAATATTTTAATGCTTTCTTGACATAATATACATATGCCCGAGCGTGTTTTTTTTCCCCATGTTCCAAACTACCACACTATTCCAAAGTTTTTCTGTTTGCGTTCTTTTTTCCTCTGTTAATAATCTGATATCTTCTAAAACAATAATATGTGCATCTACCACAGCACACCATTGTAATATACCTATTCTCTTCTCAAGATTTTTCATACTGTTTACATTTAAAGCTGATATTTTCAGCTTTTAAGAACAGTTAGTATTTGTATCCATTTTTTTTCTTATTTCTCTAAGTATTATATTTTTGAATTGTCTTTTCCTTTCTTTAAATATTTTTCATATTGAATTATTTTTATTTCTTACTGTACACCAGTCAGCTTCTTTCTCTCTTGTTTTCTCTGTTTCTTTTTCCTTGGTACTTTCTTTAACTTCATGTACAACCTCTTTATCAGTCACATCTTTTTGTACCTTTTAATGTATGACACATTCTTCTGTCTTTCATGTATAACTTCATTTTCATTTTCTTGCACATTCATTTCACATTCTAGCCATGAATGATCAGTGTCGCCATATATTTGGACACTTTCAATCACATTCTTTTGCATTATGCTCTGTTTTACCACATAAATAACATTGTTTTTATCACATTCATTGATTACATAATCATTTTTTTTCCACAAAAATAATAAGTCTTTGGTTGACCTCTGTATTTCACAAAGCCCATATTACCATGAACATTAATTATACTAGGTACATGAATAACAGGGTCTATGTTAAATTAGTGACCGCTTATAAAAGCAAACGCTAATTCATCAACCTCCTTTAAATGAAAGCTTAAAATCTCAAACACCCAGAACAGTGATTTTTTTTCCCTGTGAAAAAAATCGCTGGTCCACAAAAAAAAAAAAAAAAAAAAAAAAAAAAAAACTTAAAAATGTTATAATGTGGGGGGCTGTCCCCCCACACCCCCCTACTTAAATATACCAACTCTGAGATAGCACCACAGTGGTGGAAATGGCAAACTCCCAGAACCGGCACAGCATTTTGTTTCCCTGTGAAATAAATCGCTGTTCTGGGTGTTCGAGATTTTAAGCATTCGCTTAAAAGGGGTCGATGAATTAGCATTACCTTTTCTATGCATTTGCTAATTTAATATAGACCCGAATATCATTATAATTTTCCATTTTCAGTATTACTCCACATTCCTATTCCCCAGTTCGTAGCCTTCTTTCATCATCTATTTTTTTTAGTGCTCATTACTTCTTTACATAAAGTTAACAAATGTTCTTTCAGTTCTTTTGTTTCAACTTTAGTTCTAAATTGGATCATTATTCATTTTTGTTTGCCTGTAAAAAGCTTGTACTACATATTCTGACCATGGATAAATATTTTTCTTTTGTTCATATGCACCCAAAAAATAATCCATTGCCTGCCTAGTCTCAAATATCAAGTCACAAAAAGTCTCTTTATTAATTAAAATAAATGCTCTTCCCTCTTTTGTTTTGACACCCTGAAGTCCTATGATAGAACCCCAAAACTCATACCTGTCCAAACCTTCTTCATTTTTACTGCTCACACATACTGTATACTTCTTTTTTCTTTCTTTTCTTTCTTCTTACTTCCTTCTCCAACAGTTTGTACATATGTTTTTGTCTCTGGAACTTTTTCTGGAACAGCCTCTTATTCTCCATGAAACTGCTGCTCCATTTTCTGGATCACTTTGGCTTACCATTTCTTCTAAATAATCATCCCACAACCCCCCACCCATTGGAGGGTTGTAATTATGCAGTTTTCAGAGTAAACTGTCTCTCCTTCAAACAATCTCCTCGGAAGGTTTTCCTCTGAACCCATATCTCTTTCAGCTACAATCTCCTTTTCCTCCAATGTCGCTGTTTTTGTTTTTTTTTTTTTTTTGTTTTGTTTTTTTTATTTATTTATTTATATATTTTTTTTTTGCACCCACATCATCAGAGAAAACTTCTAGTGGTGATTCTACCATTACACATACAATTTTGGCAACTTTCATTCCAGTTTCAGCAAAAACTGAATCAGACACATTTTTCTCCCTGTTTCTCCAGGCCACCTCTACACCTGGAACAGGTACAGGAACATGAAGTCTGTTGTGTCACATACAAGTGCTTCTCCCTACTACCAAAAGTAGGGGAAGTTCCCCTGTGCTCTGGCCAAATTTCTACTAGTAATAAAAATACCACCTTGGGTCATCCCTGAAAATGGGCCGTTAGCCTATTGTTACTAACCCAGTCAGCAAAAGATAGATAAACTCTGAAAGTTGCAACTTCATGTTGTCTCTAATATATTTTATTACTGTTAGTTGGACAGATGTACAATTTGTTTCTAGCTTCTGTCTTTATAGCAGAGCAAATTGTGTTGCAGTATTCAAAGTTGTAAAACGCTTCACACTGTTTTTTTTTCCTTTCTTTTTTGCAACTAGTAGCACATCAGGTTAACTAAGATTCACCTTTTGAGCATCACGTTGCTCTGTTCTTAAGGTGAATTTCTTGACATCCAAGTCTCAAACACAAGCAAGTTTATTATGACCAGACGGTCAGTGTGTGCTAATAATTTATATTCATTGATGAATACATATAAAGTTATAGCTTGCAGTGGTATTAAAAACAAATAACATCACCAAAAGTGGAAAATGTAGTAAAGCACTGAAGGTGTGGTATTCACTGTTTCCCAAGAGTGTACACTCTCAGAGTTATATATATAAGTAAAGTAAGCAAGGGGGGCTTGTAAGCCTCTTGCAGAAACATGTTTAAGTTTTAATCAGTATCAGCTGCTTGAGAAGGAATACTTTGGGTCTGTCAGCTGGCAACTACACCCACCTATCAGGATGGGCTTATATCACTTCAGCAACTGTCACTTCAGTGAACATCATTTGATCGGAAATGCCATTCATCACATTCCCCTCATGTGGGGGGCTGCACCCTCCCCCACTAAATATATATACAAATTCTGAGATTGCACTACAGTGGGGAAAAGGTAACTTTCCTGATCCTCACTGTACTGCAATCTCAATATGAATAGTTTAACAAACTGCATGTTTGATGTAATTGCACTGAAAATGGCATTCAATTAACTGATTTTTCACTGAACTGATAGGGACCCAATCAGGACAAGTGTTGTTGGTCACAGAACTAAAGACAAGAGTATGCAAATTCAGATGACATTATTGTCAATAGAAAATATATAATGAAATTGCAGAGTGCTTAGAAAAGCATGTTTATTTCAAAGATGTGGTATGTTTAATGAACTGTTTTGCTGTGCACTACAATTACATATATCAGCATCTCCAAGCAGACAAGTTCTTCTAAGTCACCTATTTTATTGTTGAGAATTAGCTAAGTCAACTTTACATCTGCTTTTTTTTACTCTATCATTTTTTTTAATTGAACAGTGTTTAAAAGAGGCAATATAAAATGAAAATGTCTTGTTCAGTACTAGCACTTGTTGGGGATAGAACTTAAGGCAAAAGAATGCAAAGCAGTATAGCTAGTTGCACATTTCTAAGCTGACTGACACAAAATCCTTAGTCTTTGACCCCACTTTTTTAGCTACTGAATAAATTTCAGCATTTTGTTTTGATATGCAGGTGCTATATGAGGGGTCGGGAGTATTTTGCTTTGTGGATGTGTTTCCCTGTGCTGCTATAAAGTTCTGTAGTTCCACCATATTTTATTGTATATCCATAAGGAATGGCCTTAGATGTTGTACTCCTGCATAAACAATGACTGTATTGTAGTCTGTATGTTTATTAATTTCTTCATTCATTTATTCCAGTCTGATAACCATGTAAGTACTCATCGGACCCTTTTCAGACATGATCCTGGGCCCACAGAAGCAACAGAGTAAATAAGGTTATAGATAAATAAACAAAATATAAAGTTGCTGTATACAGTTAGGATATATTTACTGTTTGCAGTTAAATATAATAAAGGTTTCAGATAAAATTATCATTCAAGTTAGACCATAAAAGCATAAGGAAAGTGAGCATTCAGACATTTGATTAATCTGCATTGAATGAAGCAAACACTGATAATTTTCTATCATAATCTTGAAAGCAGGTAAAGACATCTTCACTTGATGGGTGCTGCTTTAGTTTGGTCTAAAATGTTAAATTATTAAATTTCCCCTAACCTTTTTAGCCGAGTTAAGATGTCTGTAATTTGGGGTCTTGTTCATGAGTACAGCTGAAATGCATACAGATATAGAGCAGTTGGTTGTTGTGGCAACAGTAGTGTTTTATCAGACTGTGCTGCTAAAATAAGAACAAAGTCTTAAGGGTGGTAATGTCAGTTTACTTATTCTGTATGTCCTCATCCTCACCTATGGTCATGGGCTTTGGTTAGGGACTGAATGGATAAGATTGCAGATACTTGTGTCAGAAATGAAATCCTTCACAGAGTTGCCAGGCTTAATTTCCATGAAAGAGAAAGGAGCTTGGCACTCTGACAGGATCTTGCACTCGGGCCATTGCTCCTCCTAACTGAGAAGAGAAATTTGAGATGCTGTAGTTGTGTGCTGTGGATTCCCCATGGACATCTCCTTGGGAGGTGTTTTAGCACAGTTCACTTGGAGGAACCAGTGAGACAGACCTAGGATATGCAGGCGTGATTAAATACCTCACCTTGACTGGCAATGTATTAGATCTCACAGAATGAGTTAGCAATTACTGCTGGAGATAGAAGAGTCTGGTCTTCTCTGATTCCTGCCCTTCTGACCCTCACCAGGCAAAGCAGTTTAAAAATAGGTAGATATATATATTTTTTAAATCACACCTGTTGCTACTATTGCATTGTAGCATGCTTTTTTCCCCTTGATTTATTGTTTATATAATTGGACATACAATTGCCCCTTTTTGCTGTCTGCTGAATAATGTAGCTATTACAGTTACTTTCAGGCTGTCATGGTTTCTTTTAAATTGCTGAATGTCTGTGTCTCTCCATCCCAATACTGCTTCAGTAGTTTTACATTCAGTGGTCACTGCCTTACATGCAACTACAGCTTTTTTTCTACTTTTACATTTTTATTTATTTGTCTGTTTTTTCTACTTTTAGATGTATGCAGCCATATTTCAGATTGCACAAAAATATTAACATATGTGTAAAGCACATGTTGGAAGTGAAGTAAAGAAAACAATGAAATAAAATAAAAGGGTAAACTCCTTAGAAGAAGGAGGTAGAGTTGCAAGGGTAAACTCCTTAGAAGAAGGAGGTAGAGTTGTAGTATATGCATAAGGAATAGTAATTACGTGCACTATTTACAGCAAGACTATAATGTATGAGGTACACCTAACAGAAAGAAGAAATTGTAGTGTATGGAGCGCCACTGTTATGCTGCAAATATATGAAAAAAGACAAGCTTGTTAAGCACCGTTCTGATGTCAGAAGGATGCTTAAAAAGCTTTTGTTAAGCATCCTAAGCAATGTTAAAACTGAGTCTCTTGCTGGGGATTGAAAGTGACAGTGCAGGCTAGCAAGAGTCTATATTAGAACATCGACAAAGCTGTTAATCGAAGAGCTTAATAATCGAAAATGCTGATAAAAGAAGTGTGTTTTGTGAGATCACAGTAAAGTGAAGACTGGAAAATGTTCCCTTTCCTCACTGTAGTGCGATCTCGGATATGGTATATATAATTAGCGGGGGGGTGCAGCCCCCTACAAATGTGATTTCTTTTATTGGCATCTTTGATTATTAACTCATTCGATTAACAGCTTTGACGATGTTCTAATATAGACCTGGCCAGCAAAGTGCAGCAGAAGGTAAAATAAGTGTGGCAGAACAAAATGCCAAGCAGATTTTAAAGCAAGTTGCTCTTCATAGGGGCACTTTGGTTCTGTCTGCTGTTTAATGAACACTTTGAGAGGTTTTGAAAGTCTGTAAAAAATTTTCATGCTTTCACTTTTTCCTTTTTTTCAATAACTTGTATTACATGAAGCAGATAAATCTGGCTCCCTATTGAAATGTCAGCACTTGTAACACTGAAAATACAGGAGCAAAGGGAATCTCAGACACCACTCTCATTCTTTATACTTGTTTTTCTTTTTTTTTTTTTTTTTTTTTTGCACTGGGACAAGTTCTTTGCTCCCCAAAATGTATCTATACCAATTCTGAGATTGCCCTATCTTGGAGAAAAGGAAACATTCTAAGAAGTGGTCAACACAGACTTGGTATAGACAAGTCTGTTTTTTTTTTTGACCATTCAATCTCTGTATTTCAGGAATTGCTGAAATGGATCCCAACATTTCAAATAGTTATCTTTAAAGCTTTATGAACTACAAAGAATTATGATCAGTTCTCATCGATCCTGGCCCTTAGTATTCTAGATGCTAAGATTCACCTCTTGAGATGCATTTTCTTGGTGTCCATTCTATATTTGGAAGAAATACTGGAAGATATTCTTTGAGTACAGAAATTAAATGCATTAACCTGCTTCTCTGCAACACTTGCATTTGTTTTCTTTGACTAATGTTTCTTTCATTTGTTTTCTTAAATGTTGTTATACTTTGTAAGACTGTGCTGATAGTAACTACACTTATTAGGATTATACAAAAACTTAGTTTTAATCAGTGTTTCAACTGATACAAATTTCTTATACACCTTATATGTTCTGAAGTTATGATTTACAGGTTGATTTTTAATTGGTTTATTGTATTAAGCTTCCCTACAGTCCTAAGCTCATTTTTCCTTTCTTTTTCAGCTTCGATATACAGAGCTATCGAGAAGTCTTAGTGATCAAGTTTGTTATTGAAGAGGTAAACAAAAATCAAGTGCTGCTTCCAAATGTTACTTTGGGGTTTGATATTTATAGTTCATGTGATATCATCCTGAGAAGTATTGAAAGTACATTCTGGTTTCTAAATGGAGGAAACAAACCACTTCCTAATTATAACTGTAACAGGAAAGCTAATGCTGTTGCTATGATTGCAGAACAGTTGTCAGCCAATTCAGCTGCAGTTGCTAGGATACTGGGTCTCCAACGATTTCCACAGGTAACCAGAGACTAATTTAATCTGTATTTCAGAGTTTTTTGTACATGAAAATTATGCAAATGCACTTTAATGAGATGTAATGTATCAACAAATACTAAAAAAATATGCTGCACTTCATTTAGACTATCAAGCTCTTATTTAAATTTCCTGAAGATGACATCTTCCTCTTTGAAGATAATTGACACATTGATAGTTGCAAAGAAGTATGAGTGATAGACATGTTAACAGTTTAATAGAACAATGTGTATGTTTTACTTAATATTATACAGCCTGTTTCAGGCTCTGTATCAGGCTTATATTGTAGAGATTCTAGGGATTACTTAAAGTTACTACATCCTAGTTGATCACGATTCACTATATCAACAAAATGTAGCCATCTTGTGCTGGCTGCTTAATTCGTTTTATAAATCCTTGTTTCTCTTTAATTTTAGAAGGCCTGTATATATATTTTTTTGTTGTTGTTATTTAAATTGCATTCTTTCAAGTTTGCCAAGCCTAAGGAAAAGTGGTCTCATTAAACAATTCCTTTTTCCCTGAGTATGTGTGATCTTGCAGTTGATGTAATAAATAAATGGGGGGTGCAGAAGGTTTGCTCATTGAAAGATATGATTATTTGGGAAGAATTATTTTATATAATTTTGGCATAGTCAATCATGATAAAATAATCACATTAAGTAAAAGTAATCTTAAAGACATGAACACACACACACAGACATACATTATATATGTGCGTATGTGTCAAAACCTTTTCTGAAAGAATCTAATCACTGCATTTTTCTAATTTTCTAATTATTATTTAGGGAAGCTTTCTTGCAGAGCCTTGGAATTTATCCTATAACACATCTGTAATAAATCTTCAATTATTTATATTATTTTTGCATTAGGTTCCCCGATGCAGTGTTAGCTATCTGCTAGCTGTGCTTTCCAGGCAAAGACTTTCAGACAGAACTGGCTAAGACCTTGTGTTATAGACTAGGCTAAAGTCAGCACTAAGAAAGTCTAAGAAACAGAATATATTTAAACTATCTAAAGCATTTATGAAATGTACTTTCACAGTTCTTTTTTTTTTTTTTTTTTTGTAGTTAGGAATGATTTGCATTTAAATAATTTCCAGTAGGTTATTCATATGCTGCAAAATACAACATTGTGTTTAGAAATCAGACCAGTGAGATATAAAGTAATACCATGTTCTCAAAAGAAGTGGATCCAGGCTAGAGACCTCTTAGATACTAATGATAACCCAGACAGAAAGGAAAACTAACCCCCATCCTGAGTTGTTATGTCTTGTTACTTAAGTAATGTTTTACCCTTTGATTTAGGTATGGATTGGGATTTAACATTTAATTTTAAATCATTCCCTTATATAAGCAGTATTGAATATCGTAACAATGTCAAGATAAGCATCATGCATTGCCAGTATGTCATTGACTACTTTTCTTACCTCTTAAATGAATGCTACAAGAATCAAAAGGCATATACCGTCCCAGACTCATATTGTTCCATATCTAATAGAAGTCCCTTGTGTCATGTTAGATAAGCTCTTTTATGATTGTCTCTATGATTTTAAATGAAATACTGGTCAGGCTGATGGGTGTAAAATTGCTTGGGTCTGACATAAACTCGTGCTTTATGAATCAGTATCACTGCAGCCTATCACCACAGATCCAGTTTGGATCTATATGTTAGCATGATTGGCAGAGGTTAGTCAGATTTTCCTTAATTCTTGGAGGAAACTACAAGATATATTATCTGGTTGCATAGAAACTGTACTTTTGTTTTTATTTGTCTTAGTAGTTATTATCTGTATTTATGTAATGTGTATTTTCCTTTCTTTTATGGTGCTCTCACACAATGCCTTTGCTCAATGTGAAGTTTACATAATGCACCAGTTTGGGGGAATTGCCCAAGGTACCAATTTACCTAGCTGTTGCTCTGTCAGTTTTTAGTGTAGCTCAGACTTTCTGTCTCTTTCTCCTTCAGTCATGATCAACAGGTTGCTTCAAATTGTGTAGGATCTGCAGCAATCTCCAAGGAAAAGGGAATGAGTGCTGCATAGTCTGAGTAAAAGACAACAAGAAAAAAAGTGGAATTTGTTTGTTCATTTTTTTCAGTGCTAGTATCATTGCAGCAATTAATATATAAGGCAGCAGGATGTCTATGTGAAACTATTGCAGTAGTCAAAGTGCCTCTCTCAGATGTCCATGCAACAAAAAGCAATACATGTATTTGGAACTGTAACTTGTGTTATTTCATTCAGCTAGTCTATGATAATAAAAACATTTATGAATATTATACTACAGAGATTTTTTTTTGTCAGATTCATGCTTTTATAACATAAAAATATTGGAGTTTGGTTATTTTCAGGTTTCATTTTTGAACCAGATTAGTGCTTAATTCCCACTTTTGTGATTTGTTTAGTCATTTTAAGTCTAACAAAAAAATATAGTTTGTTGGTATAACCAGAACTTTCCCGAGTGAGACAGTTACTCATGCATGCAATCGTTACATTTCTTTATTGACAAGTACAAAAAATATCAATACTGAGGCATTCATTTTGCACAGTTTATTGATTATTTACTTTATTTTTGTAAGTTTGCTAATATTAGTTTACATACTAATGATTTGGTTTTAAATTCTTTCAGCTGTTGTATTAGTAGTTCATTACATGGATTATAATTCTTGTACAATAAGTGTTAATTGTGAGGAACAAAAAACTACAATTCTGTGATTGTGATGGCTACTAGTTAGTCATCTAAATTGTCAACAGTTGAAGTCAATGATTTTGAATGTTTATGTACTGTGTTCATTATAAGTTACGGAACATGAGTTCTAGTTAAAGCAAACTTAAAAAGTTATATTTATTACACAGAGTGGCAAATTTTATGACTGTATATGTGAGAAGACATGGCATGTTATTTAGTGCTTATTTGTTTTGATTGAAAACGTATTCATTAGTTAGCTTTAATGTATGATTAATTAATGTTTTAAGTAATATAGCTATTAAATTTATTATGATGTTGCCAAGGATAAAGTTTAGAATTTGTGTTTCAAACTGATATGATAAACATAACATGGCTAATTTTCCTTTTAAGCAAGCATAACAATATTTTACCTCTATCACTTCCTTATTTCCTTGCCTAGCTTACTGTATTAAATTCTAAAGGTCAGATTCATGAAATGTGAACATCAGCATTGTGGAATAAATAGCATTCAGCTGAAGAGTCTCTAGACGGCTTGATGGAGGGAGGTATCTGACTTGTCACACTGCAGCACTGCTACGAAAACCCAGTCTTCTGAGAACTTGTATATTAAATAAGTGGAACTGTAGTACAATGTATCAAAAGGCACTTGTGAGTGGCCAGATACAGCTGTACTGGGGAAATTATACTATAATGTAAATAGGAGATTGTTAAATAGTCTTTTAAACTACAGACAGATTTATGTTTCACGTAATTCTTTGCCTGTTTTCATTTTATTGCTTCATCATGTACCAGTGGTGCATGGAGAAGAGCAGGACTGTAATGAGGTTGTGGCTTAGGCAACAATATGCAAAAGGTGGGTGGAAACCAGCACGTGGCTTGGTGGGGGCAGCAGTCCGAAAGCTGTGAGCATTTATTATTTATTTATTTGTTTGTTTTTATCGACTGGGAAAGTCCAACTGGGCCAACACCATTTTCAATGGAGGCCTAGGGAGAAAAGCTCCACAACAGTACGTTTATATTAACAAGTCAATTTCAGACAGTAAAAACAGCAGTTATATTACTCATGAAACAACAAACATAATTACAAGACAGGTAAATATGGCTGAGTACTTATATCAGCAATTATAAGTCTATACAGTTGCTCTAGCTGTAAAATATTGCAGAAGTAAATGGACTGATATTGCAGAAGGAAAACATTATTGAAAAGAAAAATGAATAAAAGGAGACGCAGAAGGCTGTAAACTCCAGAATAAGGCCTTTACTAAGTGCATAAACACAAGCGCTTTCACAAATGAGCTTCTTCAGGTTGTTTATTATTGAAAAGAAGCTTAGTGTTCTTTCATTTTAGGAAAGAAAGGTTTGCAAGGAGTTCAAGATATGTAATGAAGTTAGTTATACAATTATGAAAGGAAAGGAGATTTTAGTATTGTATAGGTTTGTAAGGAGTTCAAGATATATAGTGAAGTAATTTATAAAATCATGTAGGAGGGGAATGGAAGATAGCAGTAGTGTACGGTAGGATAGTGGCTATAGCATATGATAGAGAGAGCATGGTATAGGATTGCTTCTATTTAGGCTGCCTGCTCCAAATTAGAAGGTTTATAACATAGGTGTACAGGAGATGCATGACAGGGGTAGAGCAGTAGATGAGGACAGTTAGAAAAAGAGCAAGATGGGAAGTATTGTTGAAAGGGGGAAGTGAAAAGGGGTGTATTAATTCAAGTGCAGAAGAGAAAGTTGTTAGTGATGTAATGATTCAATTAGAGGAGGGCAAAAAGTTTGTGATAAGAAACAAGAAGTGTATGCTTTTACGAGAGGTCTCAAGATGAACATAAACATGGGCAAGATTGGGTAAGGTATTGTTTGAGATGGATTTTATAGCATAGAAGTTTGCTAATCATTTTTACATGTGTATGGATGGTGTTTCAGAGCTTGGAGATGTAAAAGAAGTATAGTGAGTCCCCAAATTAATTAGTTGCTTTAGTACTGTTTAGTAGTAGTTTATCACAAGAATGGAGGTCTCTTGAGGGGGTGTATCATAGGATCATAGGATCATAGGAAGTTACTAGGCTATTGGCCCTGAGGCCCTTACAAGCCTAGCCAAGAATTTACCCCATGTTCCAACATGTCAGCACCGCATGCCACTGTCCAGCAGGGGCATAGGTGGAATTCCAGGGGTGTATTTTCTGTTCCCCATCCAGTTATCTAGGTTGTGCTTAAAAAGGTTTAATGAGGTACTCTGCTTTACATGGAGAGGGAGTCTGTTCCACAAAAGGGGCAGTCTCTGGGACACAAATCTGTCCCACCAAAAAGTCCTATTGATGTCACAGACCAGGATGAGGTCTCACGTGTGGGTTACTCAAGTGGAGCTTGACTTGTGGGTATGCAACAGTCCCATCAGGGTGGGGTCTGAGATTGCTTTGTATGCCAGACAGAGGTCACCTCTGAGGAGTCTGTAGGAGACTGAGTAGAGGGTCAGGGCTTTTAACCTATCTGTGTAGGGTAGATGTTTGAGGCCCTGGATTCTCTGGGTGAAGAATCTATGTGGTCTGTCTAGTTGCCGCATGTGCTTTGTGAGGTACATGCTGAAAGGGGAATTCTATTCAATAATCGGTCTTATAAGGGAAGACTACAGGGATGTTATGACCACCTTGTCTCTGGATGAGATACCCTTACTAATGAGGTGGACCATGTAGAAAGCGTTCTGTACAATGGAGGTAATCTGGTGGTCAAAATTCAGTTTGCTATCAACAAGTACCTCATGACTGATTGCGTGCTTAGTGACTTATTATCAATGTGATAATTTGTGGGGATGTCATTCTTCCCAAAAGGGATGATGATGCATTTTTTGGCATTCAGTTTGAGGTCATGTTTCTGGGATCAATCATTTGTTTGGGTAAGACCCTCTTGGTGGATGTCTACATCACTAGGGGAATTGATGACAGCACCCAGCTTGCAGTCACCTGCAACTTGGTCAGTAATAGCCCACTAGATTTGGCCTGCACATCTGAGAAGTATATCCCAAACAGCAGAGGCTCCAAGACCAATCCCTTGGGTATACTCTTTGTTATGAGTCTACTACTTGAGGCGGCTTCCCCTATTTTGACTAGGTGGGTTCTATCAGTGAGCCAGTTTGTTACCTATCCAGTAACATATGGATTGATGCCAAGTTGAGAGAGCTTTTCTATTATACCTGAGTGGGGAATAGCACTGAAGGCCTTGGTCAGGTCAAGGTAGGTGGTGTGCACCATTTTCCCCTCATCTATGGCCTTGTTGACTGTCTCAAAGAAGTCAACAAAATTTAACAGGCATGACCTCCCTTTGACAAAACCAAACTTTGTGGCATCAAGTGTTTGGAGGTTGCCAATGTTCTTGTTAATGAGAACAGTTGTTAATTAATTGTCTAATTAACAGTTGTTAATCTGCTCCATAGCCTTGCAGATCGGGCTTGTTAGGCTTACGGATCTATAATTTCTTGGATCGGTGGATGCTCCACCTTTGTGCAAAGGGATGAGAGTAGCTGTCCTCCACTTGGCTGGGACAAAGCCAGTACTCAGGCTTTGGCTGAATAGGGTGCCTAATGATGCTGCAGGTTCCTGCCTGAGTTCATGTAGGATGCAACCTGGGATGCTATCGGGTCCCATGGAGGCTGCATTTTTTGCCATTGAGAGGGCAGTGATGACTTGCTCCCTAGAGATAAGGGGAGGGAGGCAGGTAATGGGGATGTCCTGTTTTACTGATGGGGAGACAGAGGAGTGAAGTTTTCACTGAACCTGTCTGCCAGCAGGTTGGCTATATCTACAGGGTTTGTGTATGTGATGTCCTTGACCACCAGTTCTGAGCAGATCTGGGTGCTTCCCTTGAGATTTCAGACATATGTGAAGAAAGCCTTATGATTGTCTTTAGTAGATGGGGCCAGTTTGGACTTGAAGTTTGCTTTGGAAGATTTCACTAGTGTTCTTATTTGCTTGTTCAGGCTAAGTAGAGATTGCTTCCAATTATACACCTGCTCCTTCTTGGTCCTGGACAGCAATGTTTTCCTTTTATTATAGAGTTTATTTATTGTCCACCAGACAGGTTTACTCTTCCTTGAGGAGGATGATTTCATCCTGTCTGGTATTCCTGATTCCATACAGCTATATAAATTTTCATATAGTACTTTGGTGTAAGTTTGGACATATGTGCCAGCTTCTGTGAGGGGGTGGGGGCCATGAAGCTGTTTATACCTTCCCTCAGGAGGTTGTAATCAGCTTTGGAGAAGATTTTTTGTTTGACCCTAGCTGGGGGGGGGGGGGGGTCAGAGGGATGGTGACTTCGAAAATGACTGCTTTGTGGTCAGATCTTAACCAGGGATGGTGGCACTGTAGGGATGCTGCATTGGTTACTCATGTTGGTTAATACCAAGTCCTAGATATTTTTACCTCTTGTTGGGGTGTCAACCAACTGGTCCAAGGCATTTGCATTGACGAAATCAAGGAATCCCTGGGCATTTGTGTTTTGGCATGAGTATTTCTTCCAATCTATGGTTGGATAGTTAAAGTCACCCAGGATCAGGGTAAAGGGTTGAATCATGATAGAGTCGAATAGGTCCTGATAGGTGGAGTGGGCATCTTGAGTCAGAGTTAGAGGCCTGAAGCTAGCTATGATTGAATATGGGTCTTGTCAGTTGTTAAGTTTACTCCTTGAAGGCTTTGGCTGAGACATCAGAGTGTTATTAAACATGTATGGAAGCCTGGCTGGTTGTTGTTTGCATTTTGTTTTATTTTCCAAAAGTTGTTTTGTGGTCTTGTCAATTGTTAACTGCACCTGGAGTATTTCCTGTGCATCATACTGTTTAACCAGCCTATTGGTTTGTATGTCTTTTATATATATATTGCAACTCCACCTCCTTTTGTTTTGCTGCTCATGGCTTGGGGTCTGAATGAATGATAGTATGAGTAACCTGGTATGGCTGGGGTGCTCTCCGCAGCTTTGAACCAGGTTTCTGTGACTGCACAAATGTCAGCTTCTTCCAGGGGTAAGAATGCTTGCAATGAGTCCAGTTTCATGTTTAGACTTCTAGCATTTAGCAGCATGACCTTTAATTTATGTTTTGATGAAATTTTCATGTTAGTAGTTTTGACCTCATGGCATTGCCTAAAAAAGGCACTATGGGGGAGGAAAGAGCCTTTGCCAGAAGCCTGAAGCCCAAGAGAGGCAGATGCAAGCCATCTCTGACAAAGCAGAAGGACAATAATATATTTTCTAATGCAGGGCATTGTTCAGGAAAATATATCTGCTTGTATGCCATAACTAGCTGAGAGTTTGCTATGTAGTTGTTAAGCTCTAACCACTTTAGCTTTACAGTTTGGCAGTGGTGAGCTTGATGTGCAGTGGAGGTAGCAAATTTAGCTACTTTGTTGTAATAGGAGGCTAGTTTGGATTTTAGTGTAGAGCTTAGGTTTGTAAGAATAGATGAAGCATATAAGAGAGTTGGAAGGAAATAGGATGAGGTTAGGGTTTTTCTTGCTGTGTCTGTAAGGTACTGTTTTGCCCTGTATAGGGATCCAAGTTTCTGGTGGGTCTTTTTAATTGTTTAAACAATATGTTAATCAAATATAAGATTGTCATCTATTACAATGCCTAGTGATTTAGTCTGTAGTACTACCTCAATTTTAGTATTATTTGCAGATATAACCATGAAAGATATTTTTGATGGAGATAATATTTTTGGGGTGAAGAGCATCAGTATTGTTTTATTTGGATTAAGGAGTAGACTTGAATTTTTCAGTCAGGTTTCGATTGAAGACAGAGAAATTCAAGTGATTTCTTGTAGTCTGGATATTGTGGGGCAGAACATATTAAATATGAATCATCTGCATATTGTACTGTATTTGCTTGGTATATGGCACTGTGAAGCTTCTTTATATCAATATTAGAAATATTAGAAATAAGGGGTCCCAGAGCCCTGAAGGACACCTATGATATCTGAAAGAGAGGAAAAGAGGTCCTGTTGCCCTTTGACTGCTTATTGCCTTCCAGAAAGATAACTAAGGAGCCATTTAAGGGAGGATTTAGAGAGACCTATAGAAGAGAGTTCAGCAACGAAGTACTGGTGTGATACAGTGCTCTAAGCTTTGGATAAGTCTAGGAGCACAGTTGACACTAGGTTATCATTGTTCCTATGCTAGTTTATACTGTTGGTGACATGAAGGAGGGAGAGGTTGTGCTGTGGTGGTGTCAGAAACCATGATAAGTTTCCAAAAGCATATTATTTGAATTTAGGTGATGTAAAAATTGCACATGAATGCATTTTTTATGTATTTTGATAGGGAAGAGAAGATTGCAATGACTCTGCAGTTATTAGACTATGTAGATGTGCCACCTTTGTGTAAAGCTATAATAATGGATTTTTTTCAGATGGAAAGAACATATTTTTTGGATATAGGTCTATTTATCAATATAGAGACTTCAAAAGAAATTGCATCTGGAAATAATCAGAGGGGAGTTGTTAAGCAGCTGAGGTGGTTGTTTTTATGTAGGAGTTTTTGTTATGGTGGAGGTAGGTATTGGGCTGAAGTCAAATAGCTAAGGATATTTAGCAGAGGCTGCTGGTGGTGAGAGGGTAGTAGAGGTATTAATGTTGGTGAGGGACAATCTAGTTTGTATAAAATAGTTGTTAAACTGTGTGGAAATTGAATCAGTATTATTGTTGGATGTAGGGGTGGGAGTGGTAATTTGTCCTGGATGTAAAAGTTTGTTTATGGATGTCCAGAAGAGCTTTGGGTTGTTTGGATGTTTAATTTGGAGGATGTTATAATATGTTTGCTTGTCATGTTTTATTTGGTATTTTGTCTTATTCCTTAGTTGACTGAAGAGTTGAGATGTATTTTGTGTTCTAGTTTTGAGCCACTTTTTCCAGGCTTTGTCACAGTGTAGCATTAATTTCTGAGTTTCTTTCATTAGCCATGATGCAGGATAGAATTTACCCTTTTAGTACTTACTAGGGCAAGGTTATGGAGAATTTTAAGAATATCTCATTGAAGTATAAAACAACAGAGACTAAGGGCATAGGTTTTAGTGTTTTACCATTATATTTTCTTAAGGATATCATAAAATCGAGTATGTCAAAGTTTTCTGAGTTACGAATTTGTTTGTAAATTATATTTTTATCTGGGATATTGTAACTTCTTTTCCACAGTGGTGCAGCGGTAGCATTGTTGCCTCACAGCAAGAGGTTCTCCCGTTCGATTCTCGGCTTGGGTTGGGAGTGACTTCTGTGTGGAGTCTGCATGTCCTCCCCACGGTCGAGTGGGCATTTGAAATACATACATTGAATGGGCGTGCCTTCGTTGAAGGTTGGGCGTCAGGCTGGCAACTCGACACCATAAAAAACAACTGCCAATCATTAGCGGACCGGAGTTCCACTGTGGCGACCCCTAACTGGGAAAAGCCGAAAGACAAACAACAACATCTGGGATATTGTAACATCTGAGCATGTAAGTAGGTTGATGCTCACTTAGGCTGTCTGGATGGTTTCTGGCTGCCCTATTTTGTTGGGTCTATTAATAAAAATCGAGTCTAGGGTTGAGTGCCAACCAGTCCTTTTGCTGCTTCAAGTAATTGATGTAGTTAATTGTGTAAAGCCATACAGGTTTATGGAATCAGATGGGATGCTACTCTTAACAATCTGCCAGTCTGTATTTAGATCTCCTAGTATTATTGTTTCATGTTGTATATGGTGGAATATTCAGTTTAGGATGTTTTCCACAGTGGTACTATTTTTACCAGCTGGGATATATATGGCTGCTAAACAAAGCATTTTCCTATTACTGATTTTGAGATGGGATATAAGGAGTTCCACGTTATTACAATATGGTATCTCCTGTGCATGCATGGTTATATTTAGAGAATTCTTGTATATGATGGCTATGCCACCTTCCCGCTCATTTTTCCTGTCAAGTTCAATTTTACGGAAACCATGTCAGGTAATCTCATTGTCATTTATGTATTTTTCAGATATGTTTACTTAGCTATGTTTATGTCTGGAGAATATGTGACAATACAAGCATGTATGTCCTGGATTTTATTACATATGCTTCGAAGACTGATATTTACGAAGAGAAGGCTGGAATTGGGGGTACTAAATGAAAAGAGAATGGTTCACTTAATACTGTGCTGTTAGTGTGAGGGTTTTACTGTTGTGTGGGACCAGGGATTGGGTAAATGTCTCCACTGACTTTATGTATGGAAATTTTATGAAGAAAAGTATGTATTCAAATGTATTTGGGATTTAGTTTTATTGGATTTTGCCTGGTAACATACTTAGATTTAAGACCTAGGAAAATAACAAACGCAAAGGAGCCAAGTCCAGAATCCATTCCAAAGTAGTTTTATTAAAGCACTTTTCATTTCCCAAATAGAAACTTCATCAGAATATCAGGTATTCTGATGAAGTTTCTATTTGGGAAATGAAAAGTGCTTTAATAAAACTACTTTGGAGTGGATTCTGGACTCGATTTCTTGGTGTTTGTTATTTTCATAAGTGTGTGTGGATTTTAACAGTTTTTGTGTAGATTTAAGACCTATAATTGAAAAGATCTAAGAAGGTTTGCTGGTACAGTGTGGATGCTGTGGTGATTGATAGACTTGGTTATTGCTGGTGTAGTGAGTATGGGTTTGTAGGGCTATTAATTACATTTAATTAGGAGGTATGGTAGTTGGTAAAAAGTGCTAATATGCTGAGGAGGCACACTAACATTGTATGAGTCAGAGCCATTTTTTATAATATGTTACAGAAGTATAACTTCTAAAAGGACAAGCTGAGTACAGCACTTTAAGTGAATGAGTCAGATATGCTAATTGTAGAGCAACTGCAATTGAGTTATTTTCTGATTGTTCTGCTACAGACATAGGTTGCAGGAAGTGTAGGAGTGCTACATACATAGGTTGCAGGAAGTGTAGGAGAGGATTTGGGATATTTTAAATGTAGAGTAGGAAAGGTGGGTGGGAATTGGGGGTAGGGTAGGGGAGTGAATTGAGCCAGAACATAGTGATGGTGAACAGAGGAGGGCCCAGTCACTGAATCAGCAAGGTATCACTGTTGAGGAAAAACAATCAATAAGCTTTGGCTATATCAAAAGGCAAAAAGGTTTCCAGAGATAGTTAACTGTATTAGCTGAACAGGGGAAAGAGGAGAATTACAGGGAGTGGTAGACAAGCTCTGGAAGAGAAGCAGAGATTCACTTGTGTGGTTAAGTATTTAGAGAATTAGCTTCTGGATAGTGTAATAAAGGAAGAAAAGGAGGAGGGAGTAGTCTGAAAAAGAAAGCAAAGCAAACAGTTTCTCTTGTTTCAGTGGGGGTCAGGGTAGGGGTGAGGGTGATGACAAGCTGTGTATTGGCAATTATTTTGAACTACACAAAGCATTGCTAAACTGATTGCCAGTTATTATGGATTGTAGTATATGCCAGTGGTATGGGTATTATTTGGAGTTCTATTGAGCCATGTCCTGTAGTACAGAACATGCACCAGTGCAGGTGCCTACTTCAGGGGAGTGTACATGGGCACTCAGCTTTCCCTATAGTCTGATTCCACAAGCTTCACTGTCTTTCTTAGCCTATGCAAACTTTACTGGATTATACATATATAACATACTGTTGGTCCTTTCAAGGATGCACTTCAGGCATGGGTGATAGCTGCTGGACAGTAATAGTCCCTCTGTAGCCTGTGCAGTATATTAGCTGGGACTGGCTTGGTCAAGGTTGGCAGAGAAGTAGAGATAAATAACTGCACACTCTTGGTCCTTTTAAGGATAGACTTCAGGCTTGGGTGATAGTTGCTGAACAGTGATAATTCCTACGTGGAATGTTTAGAGTATTAGCTTTGACTGGTTTGATCAAGGGTTTAAGATGAGGAGCAGTAGGGATGGTGATTTGCTTTGACTAGGGACCTGGGGATCCAGAAAAGGCATGCATTCAGTGTGAATTCAAAGATGGTGCCAACAGAAAACACCTGAGTATAAATTTAAAAATCCCAGCTACATCCTTGATCAGCCATTTCAGAATATCTGTCCAAGAATCCACTTCTTTCAATGCAGTCTCATATCAAAATATTTCTTGAAAGGGATGCTACAGAAGAAGCCTCCCAGAAAACTGGTGTCTCCTCCTTGGGAACTTAAATTTGTGTAAGAGAAGCTAACCATTGCTCCAGCTGAACCACCTGCCAGAATGCAGCAGACTTTATGGTGGCTCAGGTTTCCCAAGTAGCTAGGACAGCATTAAATGCAGCTATGATGCAGTAGAGATTTCTTCCAGGGCAGCAGCTACAGGTTCTGTGATCATCTCCTCCCCTGAAGATAGTAAGATAAAATTCCTAGACTGCCCTCCAAGCAAGGACCTTTTGTTTGATCTTTTCAAAGCAATTGCAGGAACATGGTAAAATTATGAAGGACTGTAGACAGATATTTATTACCTCTGTGCCAGTATTCCAAATAAATTACCCTGTAAAATCATTATTTTGCTTGTATGGAATCAGGGCATTCTCTTAAGGCCAAGAAATTGCCTAGGAAAAGACTCCTATCCAAACCAGACAGGGACATTAGATTTAGGAGCTATCCTTACCCAGACAAGTCTGCTTGACTACACTGTGCCACCTCCTGATCCCTCTTTCCATCTTTCCCTCTATCAAAAAGGTTCATCTCATCCCTAAGAAACTGGCTACTCATCACTTCAGACAAATGGTTTCTTTTAGTCATTAAAAATGGAAACAGAATGACTTGAAAAGAAGTGCCTCCATTCAATAGCATCCCTCTTCCTCCTCCACAAAATCAGATACAGTTGCTTTATCCCATCATTCAAATCTTGCTTGAGCAATGCATAGTAACACCAGTTCATCCACAATATGTGAGAAAAGTGTTCTAATAAGACTATTCCTCAGCCAAAGAAAAGAAAAGAAAAGAAGAAGAGTAGGAATGAGTCTGTAAATCTCCACCTCCAAAATTTTTCTCTTTGTCCCATCTTTCAGGATGTTGTCCCTTCAAACTCTGCTTCCATTTATTCTTTATCAAACATTTCTGGTGTTTCTGGATCTTAAGGATGCCTATCATCATATTCCTACTCACCTTTCTTATAGGAAATTTCTGAAGTTTTTAACCAGGTCATCATATTTTTAGTTCTTTCCTTTATGTTTTTGACTGTCTATAGACCCCAGAGTTTTCACAAAAGTGCCTTGCCCACTTTGTAGCTTACTGCAGGACCCCAGGATTCCAAATAGTGTTAGTACAGGCATCTTCTCTGTAAATACTCTTGCCTCATCTCATTTTCATCCTAGTCCTACTTCAGGGCATGGGGTTTCACAATTAACCTACAAAAGTCAGCTATAAAACCAACCCAAGACCTATTTTTTTTTGAGGTTCAGACTAGACACGAAACTCATGCAGGCCTTCTTCCCTCCTCCAGAAAAAAAGGGCAAAGCCTAACCAGTTACTTTATTTCTCTGTCTCTTCAGTTCTGTACTGCGAAGGAAATCCTCAGAGCACTGACATTCATGACAGCAACCATCCCTATGGCCTCTTTTGCCAGACTCCATATGAGAAAGATGTGTGGTACTTGAAATCTACCTGGTCCCAACATTCACATCCCTTGGACACACAGGTTCCTCTCCTGCCTTGCCTAAAGAAGGAAATACTGTGGCGGAAATCACAGATAAATCTAAACCCAGGTCATCTCATCAAACTGTAGCCACCTCAACAGGAGTTGCATATAGACTCATCAGATGATGCATGGGGAGCATGGATGGGGAGACAGAGTTCAGGGACAGTAGCCTACAAATCTGAAATCAATACACATTAATATGAATGAGAATAAGGCAAAAATACAGGTCCTTTAAATCATGTCCCATTCTTGGAAACCAGGTCACTTAAGAGTGCTCACAGACAACAGAGATACATAAACAACTAAGGGGGCATCAGCTCTTACCAACTGTGTAGACTGACTCTTTTGGCATGGGAGCAGGCCACAAAACCAAACTTCTCCCACCAAGCAATTTACATTCCCTAACAGGACAACATTCTAACAGACTTTCTGAGCAGATCTAGGAAAGGTCCCCAGAACTGGATGCTGAACAGGGAGATCTTCCTAGACACAGGCCATAAATGGAGAGTGCCACAGATATATCTTGTTGTTTTCATCAGCAATGACTTCCATTGTTTTGCACCAAGACCTGCTTTGCCCAAGTCTTGAAAAATGTGTGCAATGCCCTTTCCTTAGAATGGGAAGCTCTCATATGCCTTCCCTCTACTTCTGCTTCCCAAGATCCTATTAAAGATCAAGAGGGAATACCCGTATATTTTACCTGTGACTCCCTTTTCGCCAAGGGATCCCCCTTCTTTTCTACCTAGCCAAGAGCCATCACCAGAAATTTCCCTTCACAGTGGTCTTGCACACATCAGAAGGCCTCACTATTTTATCCCAACCTGTCATCCCTCAACCTGACATTATAGATGACAAGATTCTGGTCCCTTTTAGACATCACTAGTCTATGGATACGTTTAAGGTTCTCCAAGAGGCAAGGAAACCTACTACGAGGAAATCTTACTTGGCCAAAGGAAAAGTATTTACTATATGGTGTCAGACAAAAAAATCAGAACCCAGTACAAGCTAATACCCCAGTTGTCCTCTCTTATTTATTTTTACTGTTACTCATCTATTAAGGCACACATTTCAGCCATATCTGCATACCTACATCAGGAACATCCTCTTCTGGCCAGATTAGAGGTAGATCATTTCTTAAACAAGAAAAGCTATCCCTCCTGCCTGGGACTTCAAGTTTATGCTGAAAAAACTCACTGTCCCTCCTTTCAAACCAGCAGCATCTGCCTCTCTCAAATTCTGTATTGGAAAACTTTTCTTCTATTTGCTCTCACTTCTGCCAAACGAGTCTCTGAGCTGGAAGCCCTTCCTTATTTTTCATCAGGTCAAAGTGCCTTTAAGGGAAAATCCGTCTTTGAAGCCTAAAGAAGTAAATTAAGTGTCACTCAATCGGGTCTATATTACCATATAGAATGGTAATAATGCTGAACGCTCATATAAGCAAATATTCACGAGAATGAACTTGTGTTTTTTGGGGTCATGGTACAGTGAGGAATGAATATTTGCCCTTTCCTCACAGTAGTGCAATCTCAGAGTTGGAATATATATTTAGCGGGGAGTGTGGGGGGTGCAGCCTCCTACAATAGTAATTTTGTTCTCGTGAATATTCGCTCATATGAGCTTTCAGCATTATTACCATTCGATATGGTAATATAGACCCACTCAATCAGACCATAAATCTTCCCACTTTCTTCTCTAATCCACAAAATAAGGAAAAAAGGATTCCACATTCTCTTGGACATGCACAGACAGGTTACTGGATTTCTAAATCCTTTTCCCTTTGCTACATTCAGCATTGCACAGCCTTACCCTTTCCAGCAAAGGCTCATTCTGCTATAATAATGGTCTCATCTGCAGCCTTTTGTAAGGGGATTGGTAGTATAACAATTATGCAAATAATTACTTGGTCTTCTGTGCATACTTTCACCAAACATGAGAGAGTGGATGCCTTCTCTAAATCCAGAACTGCCTTCATCACATCAGTTATCTCTAGCTGACCAGTTTATTTTGTCCCTCAGGCCTCTTCACACTTATCCGCTTGGAGATAGTGTGAGGATTTATGCTCATATATCTGCTTATGTACTGTTATGCCTGCAGGTGTGGGTCGTACATCAGACATATCGCTCTATGTAATGTTTTGGCTTTGGTATCCGGACAGATGACCAGGTTATCTGGCAAGATACCCAACAATTTGGAATACTGCAACAGTGATCAATCAGTAGGACATCTATCGTTATGGTAAGTTCTTACATAACTGTTCTTTACTGTATATACCAAAAGTGATATAACTGAAAAAGTAAAGTAGGGCTATGAGTATAGGAATGATAATCAAAACCACCATAGTCATTGTAATAAATAAAATGTAAATTTGCTTTACAGTGGAGATTGTATATACTCAAAGGCACAGGCAGGATTTCTTTAAAAATGTTAATCACTTTTATTTTACAGAATAATATATATGCACACATACTTATAAACACAGGTAAGAGTTATGTATTTTTCTTGGCTAAAAATAGTAATATATGTTGTAGGCAAAATATGTTTTACATGATACAGTGGAAAATATCTGAACATTTTGCATTCATCTTTAGACTGAGCTGTGTTGAACAAGCCTCATACTGCTTTGGCTGTTGAGCTGATTTTGTAGATCTACAGTTTTAAAAAAATGTTTTGATTAGGGCATGATTGTGGATGCTTAAAAGTATCATTTTCACACATATTTACTTGTACTACATTTTCTATTTCTAGTTCTAACCAAATTTTTCAAATATTTAGGACTACGTTTTGTTTTAACTTGCACCCTTGGACAATACCTACAGTATCTTTTGGGTCTATACTATAAACCAAAATCTCTAAATAACAAATGCATGTACATTGATACATAAAGGTTGATATACAAAAACAGCAAAACATGTAATCGGCAAAAATGAAAACACCGAACGTACTTGTTTAGCAAACAGCGCGATTGTAGGGATGAGGAAATATATCCTTTTCCCCACTGTAGTGTGGTCTTGGAGTTGGTATATTTAAGTAGGAGGGTGTGGGGGCACAGCCCCCTATATGGAGGGTGCAGGGGTGCTTGCCCCCCTGCAAAAGTGTGTAAATTTAATTTAATTTAGTTAGTTTGAGCATACTTGCATGGCACTGTTGGTTGAAGAAACACGTTCAGTGTTTTCATTTTCGTCGATTATGTTTCGCTGTTATTGTACATTGATCTTTATGTGTCGATGCACATGTGCTCACTCTTTAGAGCTTTCGGGTTTATAATATATACCCATATCTTTTGCCTGTCATGTCCATGGTAACTAATAAATCTCAAGTCCTTGATTCTGAGGAATGGCTTGTTTCTTTCCAATTAAATATAAGGCACCTTCCTGATTGTTCAAGAGTTCTGTATGTATAACATAGTGAAAGTGGTAGACAGGTGTGGCAAGGTAATCATGAAAGCAGATGCCACAGATTAAGAAACAAAAATATAAAACAATGCCACTGACCATCCAGCAGGCTTCCTGTGAGATAGCAAGACAGTCATTGGATGGTGGAACTGCAAATGCTGAACAGCAAAAGATTTTGCCTATATTTGACTAGACATCCATGGTGAAAATTCAGGAAGTCTCTAAACAGTATATAGTGGACAATACTGCATTGAGATATGTGTGTATATATTGCAGTATTTTACCCTTTGTACACAAAAGAAACATGCCATATACATCCACACATAGTTAAATATTTATGTAAGCAAACTAAACCTGTTCAAAACACATTTCTCTGGACTGCTAGCTTGTTTTCTATCACTCCTTTTGTCACTGCACTCTCAGAAACAGAAGGAGGTAAAGTTTGTGTTAGTGGGGTAACTTGTATAACTTGAGAAGATACTACAAAGCCAGCTGGTGTAACAGTATAGATATGACATCCCACGTGACTGTAGAGATATAAATAAAGCACAGTGACCTGTGCATATATAAATATACTATCCAGAACTGGATGTTCTAACAGTATTCATCACAGGATAACATGAACATATCCCCAAACAGACATATGTCACATGAAGAAAGGTGACAGAATAACCTAGGCAAGAAAGGTCGATAATATTAGTTTCCTAACATCCTCAGACTGGAAGATACCTATCCAGGCATGCTCTACACATTTGTTTCCATGTCCACAAGCTGCTAAAATTAATCAGTGACAGAGATCTCCAGACACTGTCACAATTGTGTAATTTGCAATTCTGGCATGATTTGCTGTTGACTGTATGTTCTTCATCAAGGCAACTATAACCTCCCTCTGGGCCTCCTGCTGCTGCTGCTACTGATGGACAACATCCTGATGTTCTGAAAGACAGAATTGAAAACAAAGCTTAGTGGTCATCAATATACAGAAATAAATACACATTTTTTGCAGATGTAGAATGCACACTACCAGTGCATTAAGATACACATCTGCATATCCCTGATAAATGTCAAGAAAGTACAGTAGGTAAGGAGATATGTGACATGCAGGAGTCACTCCTCACACATTGCACCTGCATGTACAAAGAACATATTTCAGCTATTATGCATGGTTTCACAAGCAATGGTTGTTGCTAAACATGAATACATGCTTGAATAAGGTGGATATGTCAGCTGCTGGGTCAAAGTAAAGTCAATCAGACATAGAGGTACTAGCTGACTAGCACAACAGTTGCCACTACTAAGTGACAGTGCTTCAGATAACAAGTGTTTACCTGCAATCTGGAGGTGCAGACAGCTTTACAATGTACAGATCACACAGCACTAACAACAAGTGCATCGTAAACATCAGTGCATGGTCAGAAAGAGCAGAAAGAACATCAGCTAGCAAGTTATGTGTCATACACATTCATGATGGACACACATGCTAAACACATAAATAAAAGTCCTACAAGGAACATCAGCCATCTAATATACCCACTAGAAAATGTGGTCTACATAAATAATATAAATGTTACTAATGGAAGATGGGCAACAAAGGAATGTACCCACTGAACTGGCATCATACAGTAACTAACATATCTGTATAGTCTGTGACTATACCATGTCTAGCCACATTCTGAGATGGAATGAGATATTTATGTTGCAGATATGTCAAATGGATTGGTCTGTGTTGTTATACAGCATTGCACATACCATGTACGCATATCTTATAGAAAAGTATTTTTGTATCCCCATGGACATAGCTGAGCACTCTATAAATAACCAATGTTAGACAGCCACAAAGGAGAGTTAAACCTATTCTGTATACACAGAACCATCTGAATTGACCAATGTGCACATATATTCATCATTTTAAGTAGACACACTGAAGGAAATCAAGCCTGCCAAGTCTCATAAAACCAGCAGTGTACTATGCCAATATGCTGCCCAAATTAGATACAGGCATGCAGGACAGTTAAGCCTACTGTGCCACATGAGGCCAGCTACATGCTATGCAGACATGCTGCCAAAGTTAGTAACTGCCACATAGGACAGTTAAGTACATTATGACTTCTTGCAGCTAGCAATGCACTGTGCCATCAATTCTGCACAAAGGAGACATAAAAACATGATAACTGCCTGCAATACTGCTCCATCAGTACACAAAGCCAATGCTCTTCCCACATTGTAAGCATGAGCACATAGTCACTGCACTCCCACATAATGCAACATGTGATGTCTGAGATAATGAGGTAGCAGCCCGCCATGTCAGCACATCTGCATAGTGTGGATATAAGTGTATACTGGTTAGGTGCACAACCATTCATATATTGCACCATACCAGTACTTCTGCATAGCAGAGATGTAAGTAGCCAATAGCTATCAGCACTTCATTACTTGAATCATAAAAAATTAGTACATAATTTCATTTCTATGGTAACATTACATCATATCAGTGCTTCTACATGGTGTGACCATGAGCACATACCAGTAACCTGTGCTACTCTGTTTACAGGGTACCGTACCAGCAGTTTTGCATGGTGCAGGCATAAGTATATAATAGTTAGAAGCACTATTTCATGGTAAAGCATAAGCAGCAACTACCTATCTCCCTCCATTGCTATACCTACAGGGCACAATGTCAGTATTTCTATATGATGCAACCCTGAGCACATAGCAGTTACTTGTGCTACCACTTGTAAGTGCGATGTACTAACATTTCTACATTATGCAATTAGAAATACTGATTAGTAATCTTTGCTGCCATGCTTATGGTACACCATGTTTGCACTTTGCATTGTGCAGCTATGAGCACATAGTAATTATCTGCACTATCTGTACTTCTGTATGGTGAAAGCAAGAGTATATAATATTTATCTGCACTAAATTTGTTAGCAGCATACCATGTCTGCCTTTCTGCATGATGAAATGCAAGCACATTGTAGTTACGTCCATTACCATGTTTATAGTGCAATATACCAGCACATCTGTATAGTGCAATCAGGACTACCTAGTAGTTACTTTCACTTCTATGTTTATAGTTCACAGCATACAGTGTTTATGAAGGTTACACACAAGGACACATGGGTAGTGGCCTGCATTACTATGTTAGCAGCTTACTATAGTGCTTTCACAGGCATAAGTATGTAGAACTTATACATTTGCAAGAATTACACTGGCTAACTTAAAAGTACAGATAACAACATTCATGGAAAAAAGAACAGGCATGCCAGTTTTTTTTTCCAAATATAGTTGGTTATTATGAATTGTCATTGATTTGGCTTAATAAATCTGAGCAAAAGAAACTGTTAAGCAATACATTTGGTTATGAAAATAAAACTGCTTATTGACTGGATGACAAATGCAGTTTTAATAACAGTAGCAAAACATCTGGGGTTGATTTTTTTTTTAGCCAATGGGAGTCCAAATCTACTCACATTTTTTGAGGGCCTCATGAGTGGCCTCCAGATAACAACATGGAGCTCATTTAAGTTTGGATTAAACAATGAACTAATAAATGATCAATCAGAAAGAACAGGAAAAGTAAGAAGTAAAAAATAAAAACTTAAAAAATAACTTTAGAATAGGAAAATCTGTAGGTGTAGCTGACTATTTGGTGATCTTGTGGAAATCATATAGAGTTTTGGGTCTACTGTGAGTTAAAATGGATATGAGTTTGAAAATATATTTAGTATTTTAGTTGCTGTTTCTTGAGTGTTTTATTGAAGTGAAAGTGGAAAATTTTGACATGGAATCAAACAAATAAGAAGCAACAGCTCCATAGAGGATTGCTCAGTCAAGCATTAATGTCTTCATGTAAGTTGCTAGTTGAAAACTTATTTTCAAAAGAACTGAGTGCCTTGTCAAGTATATCATTGAATGTAAATGGCATTGTAGTAGGAGACAAAAAGCAAAGAGTGCTGAATTAAATTGTAAAGTGAAGAGTGAAAACAATGATGTTACGAGACACATTTAGATAGAAAAGAGCATGTGAACTTGACAAAAAAATCAGAATGGATATTCCACAGGGTATTAAGAACAAGGGAAAGGGTTAATACTACTTATTATAACAGAGGTTCTAACAGTGACGGATGAAGGAAAATAAAGGCAGTAATGGTGGCTTCAGGGTAATAAGGGGTTATTGGCAAGGAAATATCATTACCTTGATATGTACTTATATTCCACATAAAATGACTGTTATGGATTGTAAGAGATTTTTTGGAGAAATGATTAGTTTTCACAAGGGAATGACTATTATTTATTGACCAGAAATGGAACTTGATTTACATTACAGAATGTGTAAGGGCTGGATGAATTAACTCCCCAAGTGATGTTGACATTCTACACAAAGGCCTCAATGACACCAATGACTGCTGCCAAAACCATGGCTTTAAGCTCAATGCCAAAAAATGTGTCATTATCTCCCTTGGGAAAATCTGGTTCCCTTGAATTACCACATCAATGGTAGTCCACTGACACAGAAGACATTATAAGAGATCCAGGAACACAGGTTGACAGCAACCTCTCTTTTGACCACAACAATTCCACTGAGGTTAGAAATACCTTTTATGTGGCATATCTCATTAATAAGGGTTTTGCATCCAGAATGAAAGAGGTCATTGTCTCTCTCTACTCTTCCCTCAATTGGCCTATCAATGAGTACAATGCCCCATTTGGCATGTACCTCACTAGAGACATGCAACAATTGGACAGGCCACAAAAGTACCTCACATAAAGAGAATCCTAGGCCTTAAACTATTCTCTGTCTCATTTTGCCTACTTAGAGGCAATGTCTGTTTGACTTACAAAGCCATATATGTCCCAGCTCTGTTAGAAATGCTACATCTAAAGAAATCCCAATCCCTCCACACCACATGCTCTAGAGACCTCAACCTCATTACCACAATCAACAGAACATGCTGGAAGGACAAGTTCAAAACCCAGAGACTGCCCATGCTATGGAACAGACTTCCCATACATGTCAAGCAGAGCACCTCACTGGCCCTCTTCAAGAGGAATCTTGATGAGTGGATGGGAAATAGAAAATTCGCCCCAGTGATCAATCCAGTGGCTCTACACAACAGAGGCACTAGGAACTAAGGTCAGGTGGCATGATGTCAGGGTAGTCCTATGGGCTAGCCTTGTAAAGGCTCCAGGGCCATTAGCCTAGCACACACCTATGAACCTATGAACCTATGATCAGGTGCAGTCTCTGACCCCAGAGGTACAACTATTCATAACCCTTGTCTCTGATGTCTCCATCCATGGTACGCAGAAGGGAAGGCATGCTAAACACTACATCAAACAGGTGTATTTTTGTCACCTCCGTTCTCCCCTGAGAAGGGGCCACTGGCCTAGTGGGGCTAATCTAGTCAGCAAAATGTAAAATAAATAAATACAGAGTGAGCTGCTTCACAAGAACATGACTATGATTACAGTGGTAGGTATCAGGCATCTAGAGTAAGTCTCATTAAAACAGTTGCTCTGAGAGCCTAGCATAACAGGAGAGCTAGCTAGTAATTGCACAATTTGCTGATTGCCTTCCTGTGCCCCATTAACTGACACTTGTTTTTGTGCATGGAACCTTCTTTTTTTTTTTTTTCAAAACAAGTTTATTGTTTTAACATATAAGAGAAATATCATAACAATTTTATACAAATAATTAAAAATAGGTATTATTATAATATTCAACAAAACAACTAAAGTATTTACAAAGACATCCACTACAATCAGATCAATTAATTAAACTAAAATACTGTGCTATTGAAATTAGAATTTTTTTAACAAATTTTGTAAATTATCCCATACAATAAAATGTGATGTTTTTCTAGTTGTTCTCATTCTAATTGTGCTTATTTCCATATGACACATTATATTCGTAACATTTTTAAATTCATTGAATGAAGGAGGTGTATCTGAAATCCAATTTCTAGTTATTATTTTCCTAGCCACTGCTAGGATAGACCATAACAAGGGAAGCTTAATCTTTTTAACACATTGAGGTACCGGTGTGTTGAATAATATAAGAGACTTAGAAATAATGAAATTATCTGTAAAAAGAGCCTTCAAAAATTCATTAATTGACTTCCAGTATTCTTTCAACTTCATACAGTCATAAAACATATGAGCCCAGTCAGCATTAATTTCTACATTACATCTCTTACATAGATTATCTTTATTATTAATTTTATTCATCATCAAAGGTGTATAAAAGATCTATGTAAAATTTCCATGTATAAAGTCTCCAGACAATGGAAGATGTAGTTCTATAAGCAGATTCAATATATATTGTTTATCTTGTTGAGTTGGTGGGTCCCCATTAATAGAGGTGAAATAATTCCAGTATGAATCTACATTGTAAAAGTTTCTTGTCTGATAATTTTATGTATATATGAAAGTTTACCTTTATCAGAAACTTTATGCTGTAAATTTATTATCAAGTAATCAATCAGTTTTGGAATAGATTCTTTAACTGTTATAGACATTAGATCTATTCTATCAATGAGATGTTGTCTAAAGATCTGAACCTCTAACCAGCAAGTTTCTCTTAGATCAAATTCTTGTTTTAAGAAATCTAGATTTTTAACTTTATTATCAGATATCAGCTGATACCAGTACTTTAGATTATTATCTATAGCTAAATGAGCTCCTTCAGAAGTAGATGACATAAGCATACCCTGAGTATAAATTATAGGAATACAATAAAATTCCATTCCCTATACTTAGGGTGCATGAATATAAAGTTACGATAACTAATAATAATATTTAATGGGTAACAGACCATATGTTTAGGTGTAATAGGTGAAGTACAAAATTCCTTTAGCAACCACAACATGGAGTTATTTATAATCATATTTTATGTGTTAAGGAGATTTTCATGAAGTGCATACTAATTAGCTCCCAATAATCTTTCCATTTTGACATATGACTGATCTATTAATAAAGTAATAACTTTTATAATAGAAGAGATAATATATAAATTAAAGTCTGGAAAAGAAATACCCCTTGAGACCAGCTATTAGTATGTTTCTTTAATGCAATCCTAGGTCTATTAGGTGCCCATAAGAAATTTAACATTAGTGTATTCAGTTTCTTGATAGTTATTTTTGTAGGTGAAAGTATTATTGATTGTATTAAGTATAAAATCTTGGGGAATATTATCATTTTAATAATTGTAAGTCTCTCCTCCATAGTAAAAACATATTATTCCAGGTATTAAAAGATTTTGTATATTAAGAAAACAGGTATTATAGTTATTATATATAATAGATTTAATATCTTTAGATAGTATTATACCTAAATAAGTTATCTGACCTGAGTTGGGTACATATTTAGTAAAATCACTAAGTATATATAGGTAGTATTTTAGTTTTTCTTCATTGAATATTAAACCAGAAATACTTTTAAAATTCATCATTTTATCAAATAAAGACTGCATAGAAGAATTAGATCCTGCTGATGTAATTAGAACATCATCTGCAAAAGTTGAATTTTGATGTTGTATTTTCTTCTATTTCAAAACCCTCTATGTCAGTACTGTTGCTAATCAAATTGGCTCCATTACTAAAGTGAATAATAGTGGAGAAAGTGGACATCCTTGCTTTGTACCTTTAAGAATGGGTATTTTTGTGAAACATATGTTCCTATCTTAATATAAGCCAGTTCCTTTGTATAAATGCTCAATTAAATTTACAAATGCATCAGAATTTGTGCATTTCAGTAAGGTAAACAGATAGTCCCAACTTACTGAATCAAATGCTGAACCTATATCAAGACTAATAAGTGTTAAATCTTTCTTTTTCCTATTTGCAAAATCAATTAATGTTAAAGTTCTTCTTATATTATCAAAAGTATTTCTATTTACAATGAAGCCCGTCTGATCTATGTCTATAATGCCCTGCATAATTGTCTTCACTCTATCAGCAAAAATACTCATAAACATTTTATAATCAACATTAAGTAATGAGATGGGTCGATATGAAGAACATCTAGTTGGATCTTTATTAGGTTTTAAAATTGGTGAAATAAATGTATATTGCCAAGATGGGGGTTATTAACTCAGTTTGGGCCAGAATAAAAACCTTATGTATTAATGAATATGTAGTTTTAGAAAGGATTTTATATATCTCTGGTATAATACCATCATTACCCGGTGCTTTGTTTGATTTAAGCTTATTTATTTGTGTAATAACTTCTGTATATGAAATACTCTTGTCCAATAGTTTAATCTGTTGTTTATTAAGCTTTTATTCATGTTTGTGGTTATAAACTCCTTTATTTTATCTTTAGGTTCCATGTTAATGTTGTTATGGTTAATCTTGTGAAAGTGATTTCTAAATTCATCCAGTATTTCTGGTATACTAGAAACATTCTTCTTTTCCTTAGAGAAAATATTTCTTTGATATGGTTTTGTTTATTCAATCTTTTGTTTTATTTTTAAGTCTATGTAAGTATTTGGGGCTTATTGAATAAGACAAAACTTGTATTTCTCTAAAGTTATTTTAACTTTATGAGTTAAAATTTCTTTGTATTTCTCATTTAGTTTGTTTATTTCTTCAATAACTTTCTTGTCCATAATATTTTCTTTATTATTATGTTTATAAGAGTCTAGTTTACTTTGAATATCTAACAATTCCTTATCCCAAGATTTCCTTTTGTTATTATACCATCTGATACTTTGTCCATATAGATATGATTTTAAGGCATCCCAAACATAGACAATGGAGACTTCAGGAGTATTATTTATGTCTAGAAAATGTTGTACTTCTGAAAGTATATATTCTTTATAGTCTTTTAGCTGAGTTAAGTATGCTGGTATCCTTTTGATCTGAACATTATGAGTATTTTTATCATGAATTCAAAAACAATTGAGTTATGATCAGATATAGGACATGAAATGATTTTGGAATTAATTAAATCTGTTACCATCTGGTTAGAAATAAAGACCCTATCTATTTTTGAATAAGTTTTGTATCTGTTAGAAAAAGGTGTATGGTAATGATTTTGACTCTATCTGATTATTAATATCATTCAAATGATAAGAATTAGCAAAATCATTTAATGTTTTGCATTAGATGTAATTCTTCTTTTCTTTATAGTGGTAGTATCACTTTCATGTAGTATACAATTAAAATCACCAGCTAAAATAATATCCCCTACAGAGAATGATATGATCTTATCAATATGATGTTTCACTGTATTAATACCAATTCCAGGTATCCAATATACATTAATTAAAGTGTAAGTCTTCCCATTAATTTGTATTGTAACCATACAAAACATTCCTTTGTCATCCTGATAAGACTTAATGGTTTTAGGAATGGGCATACTTTTATTCCATAAAATAGCCACTCCTCTTTTTTTCTGAGTGTGCTCTGAACTAACCAATACTGTATACTTATTAGTGGCTAGTTTATCGATATCTTTTTTCAAAAGATGGGTTTCTTGCAGGAAGACTAGATTGGCCTTGTGTAGATTAATGTATCTTATTAGGCTTGCGATTATTCAATCCATTAATGTTTAAAGAAATTCCTTTTAAAGATGTCATTTGGCATTTTTAAAACTCAAGAATCTTATGATCGAAATAACAAATAACAAGATAAATAATGTTACATCTCCTCTTTTAGGTGTACCTTTAAATATAGCTGTATTTATTAAATCTCTTATGGGATTTTGTATAGGATTCAATTTTGTTTGTAGTGACAATGAGTGTACAAAATATATTGTGGATGTCAAACTATATACATCTAACAATGAACAAGTGAAAATAATGTAAGGATTAAACCTTGCATCCCGCCTGAGTTGAAAACTCCAACTTAGAGCAGTATTTACTACTCAAGTTAACCCCTACCCTAAGCAGCAGTACCTCAGTTACCACCTTATCAATTTAATACTAGTTATATTTAACTGAGGTTAACAGTTTTCAATTCAATTATCTATCAAGACAAAGCTACACATTTGGTAAAACAGCATCATATAAACTAAAATAAAGTTTTTTTTTTTGAAAAAAAGTGTTCATACTATTATATAGATCTATGTAATATATAACACTTGTATTCTAATAGCATTCAAATAATCTTAATGTTAGAAATCAAGAGGAGAGAAAGTTATGTTCTAACATTCATTTAAATCAAAAACTTTGGCTAATATGATTCAGACATTACATGCATTAAGATGCATCTATTTTCTGTCATGTGAATTCTATCAACAGCTTCCAAAAATCTTGAATTGTTTGTATATGAACATTTACTTAAACTCATTATTGTCAGTAGAGTAAAATATTGTATTCATAAAATTATTATAAATCATATTGCATAGTTATGCAGATTCTCAGAAACACCTGCGTTATTACCTAAAAAAAAAAAGCCATCACACACATAAACACAGACACACACACATACATATACACACACACATATACACACACACATACCCACACACACACACACACACACACACACATACATATACACATACACATATATACATACACACACACACACACACACACACACACACACACACACACACACACACATACACACATATATATATATATATATATATATGATCTCACTGAGTTGTGTCTTTGTAGAGCACTATCCTACTTGCTGTCCCTAGAATAAATCTGTCTGCTTTATACAAAATAATGCACAGCAAACACATATTAGTAACCAGATTTTACAATCATGCTAACCTACTGCTTTAAAATATATCACATGACATTTCTTCCAGAATAGAGTTATAAGATTATTTATGCTTGTCAATCAGATGAATTAAATGAGTTATAGTAAAGTATATGTTTGGGACACAAGTTTTTAACACAGATTATTATGCTACTGTTAAGTAGATTTTCAAACAACATTTAAATAAATGTTTCATTTTCTATGCCTTCTAAAATAAGATATTTACTTGCTACAAGAAACTACATCATCTAAACTCATCATAACTGACACATTTTATGAATAGAGTATTTTTCCTGAATCTGTGGTGTGTCAGTGTGATAACCTTGTCAATGTTTATACTAACTGCTTGCAGTTTCTCTGTGAAAATTCTGTGAGTGAAGCTTCTGAGGAAACTCATGGACACTGTGCATGAGACAGCCCACATCCCAGATTGTCTCCCTTAACATTTTGGCGGGAAACTTATTAAAACTTGTGGCAAACATTCATTTTGCAATAGAGTAAAATATTGTATTCATAGAAATTATTATAAATCATATTGGATAGTTATGCAGATTCTCAGGAAAAAAGCCATCACACTCACACACACACACACATACATACACACACACACACACACACACACACACACACACATATATATATATATATATATATATATATATATATGATCTCACTGAGTTGTGTCTTTGTAGAGCACTATCCTACTTGCTGTCCCTAGAATAAATCTGTCTGCTTTATACAAAATAATGCACAGCAAACACATATTGGTAACCAGATTTTACAATCATGCTAACCTACTGCTTTAAAATATATCACATGACATTTCTTCCAGAATAGAGTTATAAGATTATTTATGTTTGTCAATCAGATGCATTAAATGAGTTATAGTAAAGTGTATGTTTGGAACACAAATTTTTAACACAGATTATTATGCTGCTGTTAAGTAGATTTTCAAAAACATTTAAACAAATGTTTCATTTTTTATGCCTTCTAAAATAAGACATTTACTTACTACAAGAAACTACATAATTTAAACTCATTATAACTGACATATTTTATGAACAGAGTATTTTTCCTGAATCTGTGGTGTGTCAGTGTGATAACCTTGTCAATGTTTATACTAACTGCTTTCAGTTTCTCTGTGAGAATTCTGTGATTTGAAGATTCTGAGGTAACTCAAGGACATTGTGCATAAGACAGCCCACATCCCAGATTGTCTCTCTTAACATTTTGGCGGAAACTTATTAAAACTAGTGACAAACATTCATTTAGCAGTGTAAATGCATCTAAATATGACAGAACCTCCACAATGTATTCCACAGATCATCACAGCCTCTATGCAAGTGAAATTAAACTCAAAATTACCAACAAGCAATAAAACTCAGCATTCTTCTCCCAACTCAATTTTCATACAAATCCTATTATTCACTGTGCCCACACAGTCAAAAGCATTTCTATATATCAATAAAGAAAAGAAAAGAGAGTAGAAAATAAAAGGGAGTGAGGCAGAAATAAAAAATGTAAGAGAAAGCTGTAAGAAGTATATACAATGGAATGTTACTTACTGTTTATATTAATAGAGTTAAAAATAAAACATATTATTTACTCTTATTTAGTTCTGATTATTATTAGTTAAAGCATGACAGATTATTTACAAACAAGCATAAGCAGTATAATCAAGAAAGTATAATTAGAAATAGCATTTGAAGAACTTATAAACTTTTACAAGAAATAAATATGTTATTATTCTATTAATGATATTTTCATTACTGTTCTCTCCTGCCCTCCCCACCCTTTACCCACTACATAATCTAAATAGAATGTCATTGTTTAAACAAAGAAAATAATAAAGAAGAAGGAAAAAAAGATAAAGATAAAAAAATGTATCAAATTACTAACCTTACTTTTTTCAGAAAGAAAAATCGAGTCACAGCCTGCCATTAAATCCTCAGGCATTTTGACTGGTTATGAAACAAAACATTTCTTTGCACATAGAGAATAACTTTGATTAAATCTTTTCCAAAATATTTGTGGCTTTCTGGAAATGCAGGAACTATATTCAAAAAGATTAATAATGAACTAAAATAATGAGAGAGAAAAAAACATATAACAAATCATTTGTTTTTTAGTCTCTTCTTCTTCTTCTCTGAAGTCTTCCAGGAAGCTTCAGTTGCCAATCTCTTTAATGAAGAACTAGCCCATTCCATTTCTTTTATTTTATCCAAAATCCTTTTTTCTTTGACAAACAGTAAAGCAGAGTCTAAATCATCGAAGACCTTAGGACCATCAGGAAGGAAGATTTTAAGCTTGGCAGGAAACAGAAGGTATGTTTTAAACTGTGCTTTTAAGCTCCCTTATTAGTGGCAGAAAAACTTTTCTTTTAGCAATTACCATGGAAGAATAGTCATTGTCAAAACGCACAGTTGTCTCATTAAACTTAACAGGACCTTTAGCCCAAGCAGATTTAAGAACCATCTCTTTATCAAAAGATGATAGAAATCTAACTATAACTGATCTAGGATAGTTTTTGTTAGAGTTAGTATTAGCTATAGATCTATGTGCTCTTTCGATACCAAAAGAGAATGCTTCTGGTAAATCTAAAGTTTTAGGGAGCCATGTTGTTAAAAAGAAGTAATATTGTTACCTTCAATATTTTCTGGCAGTCCAAAAATCCTAATGTTATTGCGCCTAAATCTATTTTCCAGGTCATCCAGCTTTGTTTGTAAATGTGTATTTTGTTTCAGCAGAAACTCAATGTTGATTTCCTCTTCTTGTATTTTATTTTCCATGTCATTCACAGCTTCTTCTATGCCTGTCATCTGGATCTTCTGTTGTTGCAGGTCCATATGTAACAAGTCTATTTGTTTTGTAGTTTTTCTATGAAAGTGTCTATTTTAGTATCCATTTTATCCATCTTAGCAGTAAGTTGCTGGACTATAATTATCAGAGACTGAAGTTCTTTCTTGATGCTGGAGTCTTGAGAATTTGTCTTACTGGAACTCATTTCAGACTGATAAACTGACAGGAAAATTTCCAAAGTAATTTCTGACAGGAATATTATTAAGATTTCCTTTCTTTTTTAGATATAGTTCAAGAACTATATAAAACAAACATATTTAGAAAGAAAATTACTTCAAGAATTAATTTTTTAAGTAATTAATTCCTGTCAATGTAATGAAATTGGTGGAGCTGAAGAAATCTGCTGCTATCCTGTGTTCATCCTTGGCCACGCCCCCCGTGCATGGAACCTTCTGATGACTTGATTTTCATATTTCACCCTATGCCCTCTGTATTTTCTTTTTATTTTTTTTATTTCATTGATCTCTTCATAAATAAACCCCCTTGGCACACGTGTATCTTTTCATGAGTAACCTGGGAACACTGGTTAAGTGATGTGCTCAGAGTCAAACATTAGGCAGATGAAAACTGAAGGAATTAAGCTGAGGACAACAGGATAAAGCAAATTAGCAGCTTATAGGATGAATTGTCTGTGCTAATCTGCCAGCTATCACATCAAATCTATTATCTTTTAACATTTTTTTACATAACACTAAATTTATATTAGGCAAACAGATACCATTTAGTTTTCATAGCATTATACTAAGCCAAAGCTGTATCAGTCATTACAGGCTTAGCGAAAAATACCATAGAAGAAGAACCCCTGAAACTGAGTAAATAGTTCAGAAGATTATTCATACTACTCAAGTGTATCTCATTATTAGGAATTTTCCTCATTTTGAGTCCTAAAAATTCGAAGCTCCTTGCAGTTCCACATTGAAAGAGTGAGTCATAGTTTCAGTTACAGATATCCATTGTAAATAGTACTGAATCATATTAATTCATCAAAAGAGCTTTATAAGTATAAAGTAACACATTTAATCATTTTGTGAGCTTCCTAGTCAAACTTCTTAATAAAATGTTAAGCACTGTTGCACATTTTTCCATTTGTTCCACATTTTTGTGAGCAGTTGTTCCACGTTTTGGAAATGGAATGAAAGCTATAAGATTATAGGAGAAGGTAGGGTCAGTTTGGGAAAATACCCTCATGTTATTTGAACAGGAATTCTGGGCAAAACAAAAATAATGGTGGGACAGAGGTCCAAAATCAGAGGCAGTTTTTATACAGCATTCTAATTCACTTAAAATTATTATAACAACAGGCTTTGCAGCAGAATGTATTTTTTGCATAAATAAGAAATACTAAACTTTAATGTCTTGCATTACTGACTGGCTGCGATCCTCAATGACTTAACCAGAAAATAAAAAAAAAATGATGAAGGACAGGGCAAAAATGTGAAACATCAGGGACATTCTGCAAAATGTTTGACAGTTGAATGGTATGTTTGGAAACTACAGAGATAATATGGAGTATGTTAGATGGAAAATAAATTGTGAGGAGCTGAGGATATAGAAGAAAAGAGAAGCAGAAAAAGAATAGATAGACTTTAGATGTGTGAAAATTTAGATTAGCATGCTTAGAATGTTTCCTGGGCTGAATTCTGGGATCATATCCATTACAAAATAGAGTAAACGGTAACAAGCCCGAAATATGAAAATATTTTGTAGCATTGTTGTTTGGGTTGTTTGTTTCAGTGGGCATTAAAGAACAAATATTATATTCCGTTTTAGGAATTGGACTATTTATACACTATGGCAAGATGAGTAGATGCCATCTAAATTCAAAGATTAGTGAGATTTTATAAGTGTTTGGGGTGGCACAGTGGCACAGCAGATAGCATTGTTGCCATAGGTATGAGTGTGTGTGTAAGTGCAGTGTGTTAAAACTACCATGACAGTGCTAGCCACCCGGTTGTGTAAACCTTGGCTCTAGATGATTGTCACTGTTGAAGTGACATCCTGACTGCATGTGTAAAAATGGGAAAAAGAGATTGTGGATGGATTTTTTTTTTCAAATATAATTTTTATTAGTTTTGCAAGATTTATAACAGAAAAAAAAAACAGAAACATATCAAGACACAAAATAATACATTATATAGAATTATCAGTCTTGCTATACAAAAGGATTGCAATCATGTAACAAGCAGACATATTCCATCATAGCAAGGCAATAAAAAAGCAAAGAAAAATAAAATAAAAATAAAAGGTGATAAAAGAATAGCTTCTATCCTAAACACCCAGTGTAGCTATATTAAAAACATGAACCTTAGGGAGAGAAAGTAGTGAAGAGACCCCCTCATAAGACAGAGCCCCTTACTATCACTCTTCAAGAGGAACCTTGACGAGCGGATGGGTAACAGAAAGTTCACACCAGGGATCATACCAACAGCTCTACTAGATAGGGGCCAAGGGGACTAGCTGCTAGATCAAGGGCCTAGGGAACTAACCAAAGGGGTGGTGAATACCGCACAACGTGGCTGGGCTAATATATGCCTTCGGGCAGATAGCCCAGTACCTACCTATGAACCTATAAGAAACTAATGTGATATAAGAAAATATATAATATGTCCATATTTAACAGGATAATTAGCAAATAGCCAGGGAATTGTTATGGCTAAGCTTGTATAGGCCCTAGGGCTGATAGCCTAGTACCAACCTATAAATCTATGAACCTATGATGGTTAGAGGAAAGAATGTAAGTTTTATTTATAAGTAGAATAAATTAGAAAAGGGGGTGTATTGTGAGAGAACACTATTCACAATATTTACAACTATTTACAACTTTGATGCCTCAACAAAAGTGTAAAGGGACATCATACTTGTGTGACTGACAATAGATTATCATCAGTATTAATCTGTTATAGGAATGAAAAGTACAAACACAAAGGTCTTTACAGGTTCTGTCAATAGTGTTTGATGTACGACAATTACTTTAATTGAATTAAGTCAAAGAGACTGCACCAGTATTTCTGGAAATAGTCTTTTTTCTTTTTACTGTTAGAGCAAAATTTATATGCAGATATATACTTAATTGCCATAGTTTTAAATTTTTCCCTAGAGGGATTTACCCAGTTCTTAGCTATAAAGTATTTGAAAAGAGCACACACAGTTATTAAGAAGTGTCTCTAAACACCTGTTATAGGTTTAGGAATAATATTCAGGATTGTGGTTTGCCAGGAAAAGGTGGTCTTCTGATACCCCATTTTTTCCAGTTGAGCTCTTAGAGAACACCATAATTTATATATAGTTTTGCAACTCCAAAAGATGTGGAGTAAATCTGCATGCTGGAGGGAACAAAAAGGACGTTAGGTTTTTGTTGTACCCAAATTTTAATAGAACCGCAAGAGTATAGAAGGAGTTATTATAGATCATAAGTTGGGTATAAATCAAATTCTTGAAAGGGGTTAGATTAAGGGTATTCTGAATAGCTTCATATTTGGACTCAGTAGAAATTTCACCTTGAATGGCATCCCAGTAATTGGAGTATAAGAATGATTATTGATATTTGATGTTTATCAAGAGCTTGTAGCATGAGATATCATTTTGTTCCTAGGGGAAAGGGTTTTGATAACTGATTGTGCTAGAGTTACGTCTTGTTCACTCACTTTGGTGTTTGTGAATTTTTGCTTTATTAATAAATTAAGTTGTCTTAACATAGGGTCATGTCTATTTGGGGCACCAAAAAGTTCTTTAACAGCAGCAAAGTTCCTAGAATGATAAAAATGCCATACCATGGCATTTTTAATTATACGAAGGCTATATAGGCCTATCATTGTATTATTCATTTTTATATTTCAGTTTAGATGAATTGTTTGGAGAACAAGAAGAGTATGCTGTAGATTAATAGAAAGTAGCAATGCTTGAAAGACATTAATTTTATTTTTTAATGTAGGTAGAATTTTAGATTTCTATTCACTGTCGAGCATTAAATATGGGATTGAGTGAGGGTTTAATTTGAGTGATTGTATATACTTGCACCAGATTTTGACCCAGATTGGGGTCCATGTATCGACCAATGGTTCATAGTTTGCAATTTGGATTAAACAGCTTGAATTTATTATATTATAGTAAAGGCTAAAATCGGGGAGGCTCAATACACCTTTTTCTTTTGAAAGTATTAATTTTTTATAAGAGATTCTGGATGATTTAGGGAACCAGAGGAGTTTTGAGATGGTGGTTTCCATTTTATTGAAAAAATTCTGGGGTATATTTAAGTTTATGGAGTTTAGATGAAATAATATCCTGGGGAGAATATTCATTTTAACAATAGCAGTTTTTGACAGTAAGGATAAATTGATATTTTTCCATCTCCATAGGTCGTTGTTGATTTGTTCTCAGACTCTACTCAAGTTAGGATTTGTTCCCAGACTCAATTCAAGTTAGCTTTCATTAAATCCTGATGTGAGTGCATAAAGTTTATTCCTAGATATTTGACTGAATATTTAACAGGTATGTCAGACAGGGTGAAGTAGGATTCCAGGTGTTTACGAGGATTTAATGGTAAAATAGAAGATTTTTTGGGATTTAGTTTATAGTTAGCAGCAGTGGAAAAGAGACTTATTGATTTACAAATTTTATGGAGATCACTATTAGGGAGTCCAAAGTAAGTATTTAAATCATCTGCAAATGCTGAATATTTTATCTCAATGTTAAAAACTCTTGGTATATGATGATATGTTTTTTGACTAATGAACAATTGGAGAGGTTCAAGATAAATATTAAAAAGATATGTTGAAAGGAGGCAGCCCTGTCTAGTTCCATTAGTATTTTTAATAGGTTGGGACATTGTTTTATTGATGTACAGGGAGGTCGAAGCATTGTTGTAAAGCATTCTAATAATTTTAATCATAAAGTCAGAGTAGCTGAAGTATTGCATGGTTAGATATAAGAAATTTAGATCCACATTGTCAAAAGCTTTAGTGGCATCAAGCGTGAGGGCGTATCTCGGATGGTTATCATATTTAACAAATAACATTATTGTGTCAAAAGTAAGAGTATTATCACATAACTGTCATTGTTTCATGAAACCTATTTGCTCAGAGGAAATAATTAAAGCCAGAGCCTTCTGCATTCTACTCGCTAGGATAGATGTCAACATTTTTATATCTATATTAATGAGAGCAATGGGTCTGTAACTAACAGGGTTATGCTTGTCAGAATTAGGTTTTAAGATAAGGATTGTTTTAGAGTTGTTTAAATATTTATCAGTAATCCCCTTTAAGATGATGTAGTTGAAGAGGCTAAGAAGAATTTTAATAAGTTGATCATTGAAATTTTGGAAAAATTCACCTGTAAAACCATGGGGTCCTGGTTGGGTTGGGTTTGAGCTTTTTGATAGCTAACTTTGTTTCATTTAGAGGATGGCTCTATTCATCTAACTGCAGTCTTTGCACTGTCTAATATTGAGGGAAGTTTTTACATAGGCAAAAGATCATTGACTGAAAAATGTATTCATGAATTGGGACTTGCTGATATTTAATGTAAAACTGAGTCTTTGGAATAGGTATTACTTGAAGATTTTTTTTTATTATTTTCAATGACAAGAAGGTTTCAGACAGTAAGGTTTGCTGTAACTTGAAAGACAAGACACAAATCACTTTGCAGGATACCACAGGCCACAGAAGAGAAGGACATGGTTTTTAATATATCCAAATCAGAGAGATTCTTTAAAACGTGGATTCTTTTGGTTATAAAATACTTCTATAGGAGAGAGATATTTAAAACTAGACATGCTAAACAGAGCATTGTATTTCTATGATTTGGTAAATGAAAGAGGAAGAAAGGAAGATTTCAATGAAATACCATAGAAGAAGATACCCTGAAAATGAGATAATAGTTCAGACAATTATTCATAACACTCAAGTGTATCTAATTATGGGGAACATTCCTTATTTTGAGTCTTAAAAAGTCCATGATCCTTGCAGTTCCACATTGAAAGAGTATATCACACTTTCACTGTTAATAATTTTTTAAATGATTATCAATAGTAAATAAATCCGTAACAGACAGGATGAGAGTGGTGTAATGATTTTTCTGACAGTTTTGGAGATATGCTGACTTAAAGACAGCTCAATGTCTATGCAAATTTCTAAATCTCTGACCACAGTACCGGTGTTAAGGTAAATTCTATTTCTTTGATACTGTGCAACAGCTCTGATTTTACTAAAGGTGATTACACTTTTTTCGGGCATTTAAGTTGAGATCATGATTATAGCACATGTTATTATTATGATCAAGGCTTTGTTGAAGTCTTTGTGAATCTGGGGAGTTTAGAATTATTCCTAGTTTATAGTTATTTACAAATTTAGTTAGCCAATTTTTATTGGCATTTGTGTGTCTTTCAGGGAAATAGACTCCAGAAAGAAGGACACAAACAGACAGATGCCACCAGTTAAATTTATATTTTTAAAAACAGCACTATTTATTTTTTTTACCTCCCTGCCTGACCCCTCTCAACCCCACATGGCCTCAAGATGTTCTTCATTGCTTTTAAGCTCACCTGACATGGAATGCCCCAGTTGATCCTTACTGGGTACTCCAAATTTGAAGATTCGGTAGGTGGGTCCCCAAATCTTTGGGAAGTCAACCTCAATGGTGCTGTTTAGGTCTAGGGAGTAAGAGATTAGACAGGGAGCAACAAGAGCAAAATCTAAGAGCTGCTATCCCTACAGCAGCTGGTCAGTTTGTCTAGCTATGCAGGCAGCTATTGCAGTGCTGTCAGCTTTTCACTGACACCCCTAAGTTAAGCCTGAGATGTTCTGCACGCCAATCTAAGCATCATGTTAGCCCATTTCCCTCTCCCTAAGATTGGATTGTTGGTCATTTGTTGCTTCAGCCTATCTTCACAGACAGCCCTACTGGCAGCATGAGTAGGTTCCCAAACTTAGTTTATCAGGGGTACAGGTGAATGCCCTACTTCTGTATAATTTAATGTAGAAGGTACTATTTACTCTGATCAAGTGTGCCCTGTTTGATAGCCATTTACCAATTCAATGAACAACACAGATGTTAAAGTCACCTGAGTTAGCTTGCTTATGATGTCAGAGTGGGAAATGGTATTATATGCTTTGGTAAGTCCAAATTAGGAGTTTGGACAGAAAATCCTTTACAGGGGACTTCGTTCACTTTTTCAAAGAAGCTAACAAGATTAAGAAGGCACAATCTACCCTTGTCAAAGTTGTACTTTGTAGTGTTTAGTGTCTGTAGATCTTGAATGTTCTTATTAATTAGTTCTACAATAGTTAAGTACACAGTTTTACAGATAAGGCTAATGTGACAGATGGGCATGTAGTTACCTAGGCCAGCTGAGAAGCTATCCTGACAAAGGGGGTGGCAATGACATTTTCAAATTCTTCATGTATATGTCATGTGGAGAGATTTTGATGGAAGATGTGTAGGAAAAGTCTGGCTTTAAGCTTACCAGTAATCAGCCAGATATATTGCTTAACCACATGGAGGTATTTTTTTTTGGGGGGAGGGGGGTGTTTGAGAGTTGGTCAATATTGGTGACAGGGGTTTTTGCCTGAGCTGGAATGGGGAGACCAGCCACACTGTAGGTAGAGTGTTGAAATTAGAGCTCAGTTTTAGCAAAGATTTTTCTTCAGTGTCATTAAGGCTCTTCACACATGACACATTCTATTCATTTCCCATAGCAGGAATGTCCCCAGTTCAGTACTAGTATGTGAGCTACCCAAAGGTTCTATCATACAAGCAGCCATAAGGGTTGCTGGTGGGCTGCTGGCATCCTGACAAGGGTATCTCTGTAGGTCCTAACCCCACCCAGTCATAGTGATGTGAACACTTGCATCACCACAGGCAGTACCTGTACCCCCTGTCTATGCATGCATGCTCCTTCACACATGCCCCAAGAGTTATCTTTACAGGGTCTCCCTATTGAAATGTCAGCACATTCCAAAATAAAAATAAAAAAATTAAAACACATGAGAAGAGTGAAACTTGAAGATCACTCTTCTCTTTAAAACTCTTTTTGCAAGGAGTGCATGCCCCCCTGTACCCTGACATGGGGGGACCAGCTCCACATACATACACACACACACCCAAACTTATATATACCAATTCTGAGATTGCCATGCCTTAGAGAAAAGGGAATATTCCAAGAATGGCCATCTCCCTCTTGATGTATACAGGTCCAATCTTTTGGACATTCAGTATCCACATTTAGGGACTTGCTGTAGTAGTTCTCAGCATTTCAAAAGGTTACCCTTTAATGGTTTAGGTAGTGAAGGCCCACATAATCTTTGATTCTGGTTTCTTGCTCAGGCAAGTTTATGCTTTGGGGCAGCAGGGTTATCCAAAAGGGAACCACCACTCCTTTCTCCCAGGATGGGCAAAACATACACCATTCACTCTGATCTTCTCTCTACCCAGCTCTTCCAGCACCTGATCTGCTATTCAAACTTGGGTCACCTGGTTTGCAGACAGGGCTTCAACCTTCCATATCACAGACCTGGCTATATTAATCACAATGTTATCTACAGAATCTAAGTAATTTTAGGTAGTATCATTTGCATTACGTTCGCAGCATGGCAGGTAATTATTGCAGATTTTATGTATATAGCTAAAAAGGCCTTATGATCATCTTTAGTGTTGGCAGATATCTTGTGCTTATAAGCAGCCTTGGTACTTCTCATGGCACTCATTAATTCTTTGCTAATTTTGTTAATATTTGTTTAATGAGCTGGGAGTGGGCAAGATAAAGGCTAGGAGCTTCCATTTCTTGTTACATGATGTGCTAATGCTATTATCCCATTAGAACAGATGTTTGATAAAATTTATTATTCTGCTTATGATAGAAGGGAGCAGCTTTTTATATATACAAAGATTTAATAAGTCATAAAATTATTTAGCAAGGCTGGGGTATCAGTGTCCAGAAATTCAGGGTGAATCATTTATGTTGTTTGAAAACGTCAATAACATCTGATAGTTTGGTTTTGCTGAAGTTCCTGAATGTAAAGGTGACTTGGGAGGCCAGTCCTGAGGCAGAAGATGATGGCAAAATGGTCTAATTAACTAGAGAAGTGAAAACTTCCTGTAGTGAGAAGGGCAAAGGAATTAGGACAAGATCTAGGAAGTGAGACCTTTATTACTGAGAGTAACTATTTGGTCCAGGGAACTTGAGTGGATTATGTTGAGAAAAAATTGGGCATAACACGTCTAGAATGTGTAAGTGGACTAATTGATATATGAATAAGTAAAGTATAATAAGAAAAAAATGTGTTTATCTTGACTTCCAGCTGGGGAAGCATGTTTACATATTTAATATGTTCCTCTGTAGATGTAGAGAGGGAAGTGTTATTGCCAATAAAGTAAAAACAATGTTTTGTTTTTACTGAGTTGGCCATGTACTAAATCAAGACTGAAATCATTTGGGATGAGTCTCAAAGATATGCTATCTCTAATAAACTTAGATATGCCACCAGTGTTATTACTGGTCATAAACAAGTGAAATGTGATGACTGGAATAGGAGTGCTTCCTGCAGACTGGGTCCAGGTTTGACTAGCTACCCAGATATGCATGTTCCCCAGATAAAGGAAAGTTTTGTTGTAAATTATTTTGCCTCTAAAGATTCTTGCATTGAGCAGAGCAATTTTCTTTCCTGGCAGATTGAAATTTGTCAGGTTGGAATGTTTAATAATTTCACTTTGCCTGAAAGAAGGCACTGGAGATGGAAAAAGTTTTTTGCCTGTATGTAAAGATGGCCCTCAAAATCGAAGTGCACCACATATATGGAATCCCTCAAGAATAACACCATTTACATTGCCAATTCTTGAAGCCAGTGGTGGTTGTTTTGTATGTTTGCCCCTTGTGGCTCATATCCTCATTCACCAGGTCTACCAGAACCCCCCCCCCCTTAACCTCCCTTTGGGACTGGTGGGGAGATTGAGGACACTGGTACAGTATCATACCACTGCAGAGCAGTGTGCTCTGACTCTTGCCACCTTGAAGCAGCCTTGTCAGCCCCTCAATCTCTGCTCTTGGGAGATGCATACATGCAGGCACTATTCCATACATGCACTGTATCCTGTCTAAGTGGCTCTCTGCTTCTGCAGCATAGTGCTTACTAGGTTCAAACTCGGCTTATTGCAGCAATCTTAGTTTACCTTCTTCCCCTCAGGATGGGTGAGTCAGCATTGACCACTCAGTCCCATCCTCCTCTTGCAGAACCTCCAGTGACCATGCTGCTAATTGATCACAAGTTGCTTTGCATTTTGGCATTATTCCAGATGAGGGCAGAATGCAATTCAGCACAAAATATTTCTCTTCCTTAAGAAATAAAAGAGATCTCCAACATGTCTCTCTGCTATCCATCTCGACTAATCAGATTTTCAGTCAGAATATATAAGGCGGTACTACCAGACTGAGAATAAAACCGCTTTATTAAAAGAATAGATATAGCAGCAACAAATCATAAGTGCTTTCGGGTAGAATCCCTTCATCAGATGATAACTGTTAAAACAAACACCACATCTTATATAAAACAGCATAGCCAATCACATTCAATAATTTACCCTCCTTTTTGCTAAGGCTGGTTTTAAAGCAACCACATCATTTAATCCTGGGAGCCAATAAATGTTATTCTATGAATGCATATGCTGATTGTAATACATATAATATGGTTAATATTGCTAGCTGCCAAATATGTACTGCCTACTATGTAGGTAAAACCAACTGTAAGGTTTAAATATAGAATCTGTAAGTATTTGTCTGATATTAGACTACAAAAAGAACAAAATGCATTGTATAAACATATAGCTATACATCAGGGTCATACTTTTGTTTTTATGGCTATATCTGTAATTAATAGAAATCAGAGAATGGGAAATGTCAGGAATGAGACTGAATCAAGGGAAAAGTAATGGATATTAAGATTGGAAGCTGATAAAGCCCCAGGATTAAATTATGTGGTTCCTTTAAAACCAGTCTTAGCAAAAATAAGGGTAAATTATTGAATGTGATTGGTTATGCTGTTTTATATAAGATGTGATGTTTGTTTTTACAGTTATTATCTGATGAAGGGATTCTACCCGAAAGTGCTTATGATTTGATGCTGCTATGTTTATTGTTTTAATAAAGCTGTTCTATTCTCATTCTGGTAGTACCGCCTTATGACTGTTTGCCTTTTGGATTTTTGGTGGTTCTTTTGGTGCTGGAGGCCTTTATCTATTTTGGATTTAACCAGATTTTCACAGAATGTTCAAAATTTTGCCTCATATTTTTTTCTTCCATTTCTCATAAAATTGTGTTTTTCTGGCAAATCACTGGCAAATCATTGAAGACTGAAGCCAGAAAATAATGGCAGCCATTTGAGTTTCAGATTTCATATGCTTCAGAAAATTCATGCTAATGCAAACTCTGTTACTCTATCAATTTTCTAAGCTTGTTAAGAGCAATATTTAAAAAGTGTCCCTATTTTGGGGCTTTGTCCCACCATTATTTGTGGCTTTGTCCAGATTTCTTGCTGCAAGAGGTTGATAGGTATGCTCTCTGCCACTCCTCCAAGATAGACTGACTGAGACTGCTCATCCCAAAATGCACACTGAAAACAGAAAAGTGCAGAGTATCAAAAGTAAAAGTAGAGGCTGAACTATAATAACTACTAACAAAAGGTCACAATGAGTTATGCAATGACAGTAAAGCAGCCAAAGTACAGGTAGCACTGCAGATAAATCATACTACCAGAATGTGATCAATTGCAACAGGAACACTAGACCAAAGTATCTATTAGTAAATAGCCAGTGAATGGGCCCATGTGACAGCCAATGAATAGAAAACATTGGGTATTGACATAGGATAAATTATTTATTTATTTATGTATTTATTTCCAGTTTGATTACCGGGGAGGTCCATTTGGCCCTGGGGACCCATTTTCAGTGGAGGCCTGGGGAGAAAAGCTCCAAAAATACAAATACAAATTACAAATTACAAAATATGAAAAAATATAAGTGATACATTGAGGTGACCAGTTTGTACAATAGGAACATTCATTATTACAAAATAGTCAATTACAAATTCACTAAGGTTATTCTAAAAAGGTTATACAATTATAAAGCTGTTCTTATAGTGTAATTTGAGGAAAATGCATTATGTAAGCACATAAGCACATTCTAAAAAGGCTATACATTTATAAAGCTATTCTTATGGAGTAATTTGAGAAAATGCATTATATAAGCACATAGAGAAGAGAGTTAAGAAAATCTATTTACAGTATTTACACAAGAGGGTTCAAAGATAAATAATTGTAGGACATTTTGAGAGCAAGGGTACATTCCATATGGGATATCAGTGTGTTCTTGGATAATTTTTAGGTGGGGTGGTCTATATGCACTGCCTCACCTTTTTACATTCTAGGTAGGATATCGATGTATTCTTGTATAGTTTTAGGTAGGGTAAAGACAGGAACATTTCCACTTAGTGGACAGATGTTTGAAAAGCTGAGTTTTGAAATTTTCAGAGTTTGATATTGTTCTTAAAGAGGAAGGGAGAGAGTTTCAAGTCTTGCCAATAGTGAAGGAGAAGAGAAGTTGGCCAGCTGGACTTTTAGGTTTATTGATAGCAATCAGGTTTTGATGTTCGGATCTGAGAGTTCTATTGGGGATGTAGGGTGGAAGGATGTTAGCTAGGGAAGGAAAGTTAGATGGCTGAAATATAAGTTTGTGTGCTGTGGTGAGCTGCAGATAGTTTAGGTAGTTTGGTAGTTCTAGCCAATTTAGGGATTGAAGGGAAAGGCAATGATGGGTGGAATTTATACAGATGGAGGCAACTTTAGTGATTTTATTGTAGCATATTTCTAGTTTGGAGGTGATAGAGGATGACAAGGTGGTTAAGAGAAGAGCTCCATATAATAATGAGGGCAAAAGGTAGGTAGGGGCCAAAGTGTGCCTGGTGGAGTGAGAGAGAAAGTGATTATTCCTATATAGCATGCCTAGTTTTTGGTGGGTTTTCTTAATATTTTGTTGAATGTGTATGTCGAACTTTAGGAATTCATCGACTATAACACCGAGAAGTTTGGCAGAGGGAACCACTTCAATAGTAGAGTTGGAGTTACTAAGGACTTTGAAAGTGTCTTTGTCATAGGAGTAAGACTTTCTGGGGGAGAAGAGGAGAATTTTGGATTTGTTAGCATTAAGGGAGAGGTGGTTTTGGCGCATCCAGTTTTCAGTGGTTGAGAAGGCAGCTTGGGTTTTGAGGAGCAGTTCAGAGATGTTTGAGGCAGAGCAGACTAAGGTTGAATCATCTGCATATTGAATAATTTTGGCATCGGGGATAGCAATCTGAAAGTTATTAATGAAAGTATTAAATAGCATGGGTCCAAGGATGGATCCCTGTGGTACACCTGTTGGGGTAGGTAGGAAGGAGGAGATGGAGTTTTTCCATTTGACTGCCTGAGACCTATCTGATAAGTAGCTAGAGAACCAGGATAGAGAGTTAGATGAGAGATGCAGGTTTGATAGATGAAGGAGAAGATGTTTATGGGAAACAGTATCGAAAGCTTTACAGAGATCAAGCAAAATAGTAGAGACCAGGTGACCTGAATCTCGGGCTTGATTGATAGTTTCTAAGAAGGAGAGTAGAGCAGTAGTAGTGCTATGGCCAGAGCGAAAGCCATGTTGAGTTGGTATAAGAAGATGGTTTTGGATTAGAAAAGGCATAAGTTGGTGGTGGATGCACTTTTCTAAGATTTTAGAGATTGGTGAGAGTAGAGCAATAGGGCGAAAATTTGTGATGCTGGTGTTCTTGCCTCCTTTGTGAAGAGGATTAATTATTAATCGAGCAATAATCAGTAAACCCATGCACTAAATGTCAACCAGTATAAGCACAAACTAACAGCAGGCAACCATTGAATAGGCACCAGGTAAGTACAAATAGGACTCAATTAATAAAATCTGTTAATGAAGCAATAAAGAATAAATGACTACTAAGGCAATAGTCAAAGGTTGAGATTTATGAATAAGAAATGTACTGAATAGAAATTTAAAAAATAAAATCAAACATAATAATGTAACTAGTCTGTAATTTAGAGACAGAAATAAAGATATCAAAATATATACCTTATATCCTTAATATCCTTATATACCTTTTTTTCTAATAAATGTTGTAACATCACTTCACAACTAACTTCCTTTCTCCACTATTGTCTTTACCTGTAATTAGCCCTGTACCTTCTTTCTGCACTGTTTAAGACTCTTGTGTTCTTTACAAACCTAGTGCTAACCTCTATGCCTTACTGCACATATTACCATTACTTGGTTATTTTTATAATATTTGTTTTACTATTTTTTGCTATTTTTTTTCTTACAAATTTTTTTTGATTTTGTAGTTTGTAATTCGTTATTTGTATTTTATTCATGTCCTGGTGCTTATCTCCCCTGGCCTCTACTGAAAATGGACATATATCCAGTTAAACTAGCCCGGTCAACAAATGTAAAATAAATAATAAATAAATATGAGATTTATATAGTCCACAGCAAAGCTGCAGTGGTTGCTTACACAAAAGAACATCTACTGAGCAGCCCTCTGGTTATTTAAGGTCTGTAAGGCTCTGACCACAAAGAAGCCTTAACTCAACCATACATCCCACAGAAGCTATCTGCTCAAAATCAGGCTGTTCATTCTTTAAATGAAACCCAAGTGCAGGTAGTTGGCATGTGGAAACCTCTACTCTTATCATAGATGTACACTGCAGATCAGGTATTAGTAAGCCACTGAGATCCTTGTAGGGCATCAGATCAGTCAAAAACCTGATGGAAAATATTTTTATTGTTTTCTCCACCACCTTTGTAGTTTTCTGTTTTTTTTTTTTTTTTTTTCAGATTTTGAGTTACAGCTCAGTTGGCAGCTCAACACTGAAAGCCAATAAACTGAGCAAATTCCTAATTATTTAGAGTTTATAAGATTTCATCAACACACAAAAATAAGATAATCAGAATGAAGTCTGTTCCACTGATAATGTCAGCCAGTCAAGATCATGCACTCCAGTCCTTCAGAACAAAACTCATGCTCAGCTAGCTGCCGCATGCAAGCTTATACTTTTGCTAGTGGCTGCTAAAATGCAGAACAAGCCATAGAATAACAGTGAAGTCCTCAAAGTGCATTGAGTCAGTCAGACTACAGCTGGAAAAAGGCTCTGTGGTCTTCTCATGGTACTTCCCAGTAGTGGTCAGTGATATTTTTCTAGTACAATTGTCCCTTTATTTGTCTTTATGGTATCTCTCTACCACCAACTAGACTAATCTAGGAAACAAAGAACACAGTTACTTTTTACCCTTAAAATAAGCAAAACTTCATGTACTGATCTTAGTGGCTAAAGCAGTCAGTCTTTGAAAGATGGATGCCAACAGCTAATATATCACCACATTCACATATCAGCCATAAATATTAATAAATAAACTAACTAGCCTACACCAGTGGCACAGAGAGAGAAAACTCTGACTACAACTCAGGATACCCAAGTCTGGCTAGCTGATTGGGTGTTTGACAGCCCAGGCAGGGAGAATGGTTATCCTCTCAGATTGTTAACGTTACCCTGGCCATAAAAAATTTGCATAAGGAATATCTGTGTACTTTATGCCCATGTAGCCTAAGAAAAAGATATTAGCGACATGGCCAGAACTGCCAGAATTCTGTTTCAATGAACTGGTGGAAGTACCAGCCGATACATTACTTCCACCTCTAGTTCCTCTTCAGGAGTCAGTTCCCTTTCTCTCTGCAGTAATCCCTTGTGCTGCTATATATAGTCCACATGCCCTTACTTCCTTGTCTATCTCACTTCTGTTCTCTAAGGTGGGATTTGAGAGCAATGCCTGTCTGAACTCTCTGTGATCTAAAGCTCCCCTTTCAAGGGATGTTTAGTATCTTTTACAACTATGGCTCAGTTTTAGGCTTACTAGTATCAATTGACGTCTCATTTGGTATCACCCCTTCTACAAGAATCATCTATAGATAGATCATGACAGCCTTTTATGGAGGAGTGGGCAGTCATAGTGTCTCTTCTTGCTAACTTCGCCATGTTTATCTTAATGCCTACCTGTGCATAATCATATGTACACAAGTACTCAATCATCATAATCATTTGCTATTAAGACATCAGCTGGGATATCATCAAACACTGCCACATCCTTATTTCCCTACCCCTTGACCATCCAAGTAATACCTAGTCAATAGTATTAAAAAAGTTGTACCCTCTGTAGCCCTAACTGGATTGGACTGCCTGGGCAAGTAATGCTCCTGTTTAACAAAGGCAGGCAACACTAGTTATGTTTGATGTAGTCTTCCTAGTAGTAGTAGCTTATTTAGCCTCTATCATTTTATGGTAGAGGCACTTGTGATAATATGGAGCAGCTACAGTTTTAAAATAGTATACCACTTCTGTGATACCACTGATGCACTTGGTTGAACTGGAAACATTTAAGTAAAAGGCTTGGTATGCAATGAGACTTGTGAAGCCTCCTTTTCTTTTAAAACATTTTGTCATGGTTTAGAGTCACTCCATGGGTTCACTTACATTTACCTGTAAAGCAGGATAAACCCTCTTGTGCAGCTTTGCCCTTCTATAAAAACTGAGTTTACTACTTTAGCCATTCTTCAACAATGTAGCACACTCAGTCTGTCAATCAGCTTCTTAAATCATCAATCAAAATGCAGAGTGCTTGTTTCCTTATCATAATGTCTCTCTACATTTCAAAAGCAGTAAATTGGCATACACTTACCAAACCTACTAAAGTGGTTATTTCTATATTCTGTTTTCGATATCTTCAGCATTTTTATTATAAACTGCAGTAGTAAGTTTAAAGAATTCAAAAAGTATATTTTCTTTTCTTTCAGTTAGCCAAAGCTATTTATCTAATTTATTTTTGATATAGGGTGCACTGTCTTACCCTTAATCAAAAGGTTAAAAACCTCATCCATCACCTCTGGTCAGTTTGGTGCTGGTTTCACACATTATCAAATGCCTAGGTAAACCTGTAAAAGTTACCTGTATGTCAAGGAATTAGTTTAGTACAAATAGCTTCTAGGGCTGAGCTTTCATCCTGGATACTTATGTGCATTAGGTAAAGGGTGAGCATTTCCTTCTCATACTGATGATGTTTTTTTTTTCCTTTCTTCACTTTTCATCTGCCCTGCTTTTACTTTTCAGCTCATTTGCATTGCAAGCTATTTCATTATGTCATCTGTTTCATCCCCATGCATTTTTCTTTCAGTTCTAGTGTGTTTAGTTCAAGCTGCATTTTGAGATCATCAGGGGACATACTGGTGGCCATTTTTCTGCATGTACCTTGACCTCTCCTGCTAAGCTGTCTTCAGGTCATGATGACTAAAATTTGACTGCAAACAACATATTGCTCATACAAGTATGTGGGACTATTTTGAGCTGTATTCTTTAACCAACAGCAGCACTGACATCTTGGCATAGTCTTCAAAGCTCATTTTGCCCACTTCCTATCTACTCTGACTAAGAAAAAAAATAACAGCTGTGCAAGGTATATTTTTGTATATGTATCTTTTGGTTTTAAGAGTACACACAGTGGTGACAAACCTTTATTGCAGGCTGTACAAATCCAGTTTACAATATTCAAACCACTTCTAAACAAATATGTCAGTGAGAGGATCTACAGTCCTTCAATCCAAGCAGTTTATGTCTAATAATATTTGATGATATGGACTTTTAATGTCACACTGCTGGCACTGAATTATATGTGAAGACAATTAGCTAACAACATCCTAGTGTCTCATATTAAGACCAGCACTTGAGACACCAAAATAATCTTTACAATTATATATGATAAGTACGCATGCAGGCTACATCTAATACAGAAAATCGAGTAAATGCATCAAACTTCTCTACTTCCACACAGGGAAGTCTTAATACTGATATTAATACAGTTCCTTCTTCTACATCTTTAACCAATAAGTTGGTAAACAATGACATGATGCTTAACAGTTTTACTTCTAACCCTTTCAAATGATGCAAATTTTGCTAGTGATACACCCCCCCAATCAACAAGCAGCCAAAGCATTTCTTTTAGCAGGTGCTAAACCTAAAGATACAGCCCCTGCTACTAACTGTTTTTTACCGTTTCCGGTGAAGCAACAACCAGGATGGAGAGGCCGGTCAAACAGCAGGGGGCCACGAAAAAGAAAGGGCTCCGAAGAAAAGTACACAACCACAAGGAAACAGAGAAATTGAACTCTTTAGTACATAATATATCTGATTTTGTTTTGTCTGAATCTGATATTTCTCTATTAGATAAAGGCCTTAATTTCATACCCTCTCAGACTAGTTACCTGAATGATGTTTTAATTGACTTAAGATTATTTTGCCGCAATGTGTCTTTAAAAATTTTATTTAAAAATAATAGTGCTCTAGATACTAAAGTTTTAAAAAACTTTTTTAGAATTAAAAGTAGTTTTATACCCTTTATGCCACATAATGTAGAAAGCTTTCTGAAAATGTGTGAGAAGGACTTTTATGAATGGTTTGCTTTGAATAAGAAAAGATGTAGTTTCTTTAACGTTACTAAAGCAGAACAAGATTCCCTTCATGCTTTAAAAAGTAACATCAATGTTACTATTAAGCCAGCTGATAAAGGTGGGGCTGTGGTCATTATGAATTCTTCAGACTACATTAATACTATGACCAGTCTTTTATCAGATGATACAGTTTATGAAATGGTTACCCCAGATAGAGTTAAAAAAATTATTAAAACAATACAAACTGATTTATATGATCTTTTGATGTGTGGCCAGATAAGTTGTGAACTATATGAGTATTTTCTCATAGAATTCCCCACTATTCCCATAATCAAAGGCCTACCTAAGATACACAAGGATATTAATCCAGTACCGATGAGACCTATAGTCTCCAGTGAACGTTGGATAACTTCCACTATTTCTTCCTTTGTGGAAAGCCTTCTCAGACCATTGGTAAATAATATCCCCTAACATCCTTAGAGACTCATACCAACTGATAGATATCCTAACAGAGTTTGAATTGGATAGGTTGAACACAGAGTTACTGCTTGTTACCATGGATGTGAAAAATCTATTCACGTGCATCCCGAATGATCTAGGGCTTCAAGCCATTAGAGAGATACTTGTTATGTTGTCCCAATATAGTAATGATAGACAAATTCTGATTAACTATTTACTAGAATTAGTACTTAATAATAACATTTTTTTATATCAGAATCAACATTATTTGCAGAAATGGGGGGTTGCCATGGGCACCCCCTGTGCCAATAGTTATGCTAATCTTGTAGTTTATAATTGGGAGCGTAACCATTTATTTAAACATGCACAATTTAGTAGAATAAAATTATATAAGAGATTTGTGGATGACGTTCTTTTTGTCTGGGAAGGCACAGAGGCAGATTGCATTAACTTTATCAAAGAACTAGACACCACCACTTCTTTTCTAAGGTTCATGGCAGAGACTTCTCATTGTCAGGTGCATTATTTAGATTTGACACTGAAGTTTAGTGGAAGTAAGATTGTTACCTCATTATATAGGAAACCCACTTGGAGGAATACGTTACTTCGTTTTGAAAGCATGCATCCCAGGTTCACTTTTAAAGGGATTATATCCAGTCAAATGCATAGAATATCCAGGATATGCAGTGATAGTAATAATTTACAATTAGAACTTAATGAACTTGAGATTTTGTTTAGAGAGAGAGGTTATCCTACTAAGTTAATTACTGAATGTAAACAAAAAATTATTAGAAAAATGAATACTGGACCCTATATTTTAGACGATCACATGAGGAACGTCTCTGAACAGAATATAAATAATAAGGGGAAATTTACAGATAAATTAACTTATGTTACTAAATATACTAGTGATGTTACAAATCTCAATAGAATTATTAATAGAAACTGGAATGTTCTAATAATGGACCCATTTACTAAAACTATAGTAGGCGATTACCCTAGGTTCAGTTACAGGACTTGCAATAATTTAAAACAGCTCCTATGTCTAGAGAGGACTTCTCAATATAGTACTGGAGCAAGCATTGTACAGGGTACTTTCCCATGTGGCCGTTGTCATATGTGCCCATATATATCTAAGAACATCAGTTTTTTACATCCAGAAGGGTTTTTTACTTTTACACCAAGATTTTACAGCGATTGTAACAGTGTCAATTTAATTTATTTAGCTACTTGTGACAATTGTGAAGTATTTTATGTAGGCCTAACCAAGAGGAGACTTCGTGACAGGATTTATAATCACTGTTACGATATCAAGAAAGGACATGAGTGTAATGCCCTAGCCAAGCACATCATTGAATATAAAACTCACACTTTTAGTTTTAAAGTTTTGGAGATAATGGCTTTAAACCACAGGGAAGGTGACAATACCAATCAGTTGGCCATCAAAGAACTGAAATGGATTTTTACTCTGAAAGCCCATATTTATCCTGGCATCAATCAATCTGTATCTGTTAAACCCATTCTAAATAGCAGGAAATTATAATAAGTATCTTTATAGGTTTTATATCCACATGTTTATTAGCACATTTAGGCTCACTGCTTCATTTTGTTTATTTTTTGTTTTTTTCATTTATTATCATACATATATTTTTTTGATTTAGTGGGTTATCATTAGCTTCCCTCCAGGTATTTTGGTTCTAATAAAAGTTTATATTTCTTATTTAATATATGAAATAATTTATTTATGAATACTTGTATATTGTGAAGGAATTGATAATATATATGTTTGCATATACATATACATATATATATTTTTTACATATATTTTTCTATCTATAATGTTTTTAATATTAATTATATTTATATATAAATAATGTCCATACAGGTAACGAACTCATATACATTTTTTCATACATATTTTTTATATATTAATAGCCTCCAATAATGCATAAAGTAATTTATTTACATATTTATTATATTATATATAGGAATACAGATTCATGTTTTATTTATTTACTAGATGTGTTAAAATAGTTAGGTATCACGATTTTAGGTGCTTTTTTAAATTTTCAACATTTGTGTATATATTTGTTCCACAATTTACCCTGAATATGTTATGATTAATATATATGTTTCTGTGAATCTTATGATCAATTTTGGGATTTTGACCACCAACACGCTTAGATGCGTTAAAAGATCATGGTAATTTTTGTACCTCATTCCGTTTTCAGTTTGTTCATTCCAGCTCTTTTTTCGTGCTCTGTTTTAGATACCTATTACTATTTTGTTTAGTAATATATTAACTGCATTATATGCAGCTTTTCAATGCAGTGTTTTGCTGTTACTTAGTTTTCATACTCAGTGAACCTGCTGCTCTTTTTCTATATATTTTTATAAAAACATTTTTTAGATTAAGCACTATTAAAGTATAACATTTTCATAGGACACATTAAGCATAACGATACATTTTTTTACATTTTTTTACACTTCGACTTGTTCCTGAAAACGGATTTCAGTTAATAAGTAGATCAATAGAACCTTTACATAAAATATGTTAGTAATGTTATAACTCACATATCTTGTATATATAAGAAATATATATTTTTAGGAAACATCTTGCTTCCACTAATATATTTGATTTTTCTTCTGTTGAAGGTTTGAGCAATATTATTTAGTTACGTGATATATTATATATTGGAATATGTGAATTGGTTTTATATAATATGGTGACAAGTTTTTCTGAATCTTCGGTTCAATTAGATTTTTCTTATATAAGTTTGTGATAAGCTTCACTTGAATTTCCGACTATCCTAGATGCTATAAGTTCGGTAGATTTTTGTCTGAGATGTTTAAATGTATTTTCCGCTTGAGACGAATTATACTTTTGGAAAAAGCGGCATCAGATTTATATACATAACGTTCATATTTTATATTATACTATGCATAATAATAGCGCTGATTTTATTCAGTAATGAATACTTAATACAATGGTTTAATATGAACAAACTGGTTGTTTTTTACTGAATTCACGTTGTTCCATTACATTTTAAGATGTGTTTATGACAAGGAAGTGTTTGCAAGCACAATGAGTCCATATGATGGATCGGAACATATTTTCATTTTATTGTTTTTTTTAAAAAAAAGCCTTTTTAAAAGTTCTTTAAATATATTATAATTTCTTTTAGGCTAATGCCGCAATATAGATATAAGGCTTGGAAATGTGATTTACTTTTATTGGTACATGCAGCCATTTCTAACTGCTCCGTATATACTGTTTCTTTAACAACTGAAGGTTGAATACAATTAAACAATTAGGCATTGGTTATTATTGAATTATTTTTCTGGCTTGCGTGCCAAAATGTTTCTTATATAAGAACAGTGTTTTTATTGTTAAAATACATCTGAAGAAGCGTAGTTTGCTACGTGAAAGCGCTTGTGTTTATACTTTAATAAAGAGATACTTCTTTTGAGATAATTCATCTCCTGTGGTGACTCCTGTTTGGATCTGCTATTATTATTAATCTTTACAATTAATAAATCCAAAGCACTTATAATTCATTTGTTCTCTGGTTTTCAGTCACATTCCTTTTACTTAGTGCTTTCCAGTGCTATTGTACTAGCAGCAACTTGAAACTGACCAGGATAATTCTGAAGAAACACGCACACACACATGCACACACACGCACACACACACACACACACACACACACACACACACACACACACACACACACGCGCACACACACACACACACACACACACACACACACACACGCATGCATGCATGCACCCACACACACACACATGCACACACACACACACACACACACACACACACACACACACACACACACACACACACACACACACACACACACAGTTTTGATTCTCATGACACGCCAGTGATACCTTTCCTGTGTTGACTCTCCTTAGCTTTTCTTTATGGAGTCTCACTGTCATTTAGCCTGTCTGGTATTCTAAATCATAATTGCTCTTTACTTTTAAAATAAGCCACCACAATATTCTCATTTTATAATAATGGCTAAAACAGTCACTCTTCAAATGATGGATACCAATTGTTAATAAGTCATCAAGTTCAGAAATTATTTTTATATACTAATAAGTAAATTATCAATCAGTATTTATTTATGTATTGATTTATTTGTATGTATGTACGTATTTGTTTGCCAGGAAGGACTGACTGAGCATAACTAACTCCTTTTCAGTGGTGGTCTGGGAAGAAAAGTTCTAGTATGAAAAATAAGGGAAAAAAGAAGTTACAAGATGATTTATACATTGAAAATAGGAGATGGATAAAATGGTTCTGGAGTGACTAAAAGTTGATAGAATAGTGTCAGTCACTTAAAGTAGAAATATAATGTAGAATTTCAAGTGATAAAAGAGGTTATATGAGTTTGAATCAGTGTAGAGGTAGGTACCAACTAAAGACAGGCAACAAGTAAATGCCCCATCATATTCTTGTTCTGCCCACTCTGAGTTATTCATACTCGGCAGTGTAAACCTTGGATTTAGATGATTGACACCACTGAACTGACACCCCAACCACATGGCAAAAATAGGAAAAAGCTGCTGTGGATGGATGGATAAAAACTTCCATGAGAATATTAGGGACAGGCTTCTTAAGATCCTCATAGGTCTATAGCCTCATAAATATGTATGAACCTATGAACTTATGAAACAGCAGGTAATATTATCATCAGTTGACTATAAGAAGTAAACATTTTTCAGTTAAAAATACAAGCAGCAACATACTGCTTTAGCAGGAAAAAAAAACATAAAAATGTACAATGAAATACCACATTTTTAATGGCAGCTTCTGTTCTAGATTCTACTAAAAACTCTACCAGTGCTGGTCTTTCATTTAGGACCCCCCCTATTTCTTTCTCTTTGCCTGTACTCTGATATCAATCCTTGATAGAGAAGGTGATCTGTAACCTGCAGTCCAAATAAATTCTTGACATCTTCCCATTCTATCATCTTTCCCTCTCTAGTTATTTGCTACCAATATCTTGGTTCCTTTCAGACCTCCCAACCATCCCGAATTACTCATTTTTTTCCGAGTTTTGGGGTCCAAATGAAGGGGCAATGATTCCTGAGTGGCACCCCTTCATTTCCAATTTCTTTGCTTTTGTTTTTTTATTTTTTAAATTTTCGTGCTGTTGGAGCTGACATCATCATGTGCGTGATGACGTCGGCTCCATCAGCACTACCAGCCAGTCGGAATTGAGCTCAAGGAGCTCACGTCATCATTTCTGGCTGGCTGCGAGCAGGCGGGAAGTGCCTTGCCGAGAATTTGAAAGAAGAGCACTACCAGCCAGTCGGTTATAAGGGAAGAATTCTGGATTTAAATCTGCTGCCATTTCGGACAGAAACGTGAGGGAAGAATGCTGGCTTTAAAATAAATCTGCTGCCACCGAGAGAAATGCTGGCTTTGCAAGGGACTATTGCATGGTGAAATGTTTTGTTTTTTTGTTAGCATATTTATAGAAACGTACTGTGATATGCTTGTCTGCCTGCCATCTGTTAAGTTTACTGTGCTTAAAGTTATCACCTACCCACATTATACTGATCCTTAAATGTGCAAACTTGCTTGCCAACCTTAAGCTGCAAATCTGGTATTGCTTCTGAGGGAGGCTATCAGGTTGTAAACATTTCAGTAGAAATGACTCAGTTATATACCTGTTGCCCTTGTCCATTATTGATTTCCAGAATTAATATTTGTTTTGGAAATAGTGTGAGTTGCTTAGATATCAGCTACATATACCTCTAAAGGATTTCCATGCTGTCTGCTCCCCTCAGTGTTTTGCATTCTTCCTTTGTGTCCCCCTCCTTTGTTTGTAAAACTATGTTTGGTTTTGCTGCCATTCTGTGTACTGTTTCTAAAGAAATGCTGATTCATTTTTTTCTATATTGGCCTAACTATAAGGGTTCAGTCTATATTCAAAGTGAGAAATGAATTCACTAAACAAGAGCCAATGATTTAGCATAGTGGTATGTTGCACTGACTGTAGTATATTGTGTTCTGGGATCAAGATTTGCCAGTAACTTGAATGGGGGTAACACAACATTTTATTCTAGCAACTTTCCAAAATTATACAAGCAATGTTTAAAATGTGTCCCTGGTTTTTGACCTTTTGCCCCCCCCTAAAAAAAAACTGAAATTGAAAATAAGTGCTAGAAGCTGTGCAAGATGCCTAAGGCTTACACTACTGTCCTTTTGTTTATAGTTTGGGCATGGAACTAGTCTTTTATAATGGAAATGTTCTGAACTGGGCAGTTTTGTAATTATTGGTTCATGCATTTTCTTTCATTGCCTACAGTACAGCCTACTGGAAAAATGTTCATTCATACAATAAATTTAAAATGTTCTCTAACAATTGCGCTGTATTATACAAGGAATATAACTTAATAAAAGTCAGGAAGGTGTATCAAAGAAAAGAACGCATGTATGTTTCTTGTTTTGTGTGCAAGGGGCCAATGATTTGAAAACAAAAAGGTAATCTTTATCCATCACTGGCCAGATGCATTTTCTTTGGATGTGGTGCAGGTTTCAATGCTGTTTCAATGAATGTGAGTTTCAAGGGCAGTGAAGTTTTAATGCCAGGTCTATTTTCATTGTCAGACAGTATTGCTTTGTTTATCAGATGTCTGTTAGTGTTTGCATATTGATATGCTGCAAAATATAAAAATAAAATCCAAATAATCATTGGAGAAGTAAAGCAGCATGCACACATTAGTGTTTATGGTAAATGAGGTGAAATAGCCAGGTAATGGGACATTGAAATAGCTGCAGGGGGACTCCAGTGCCATATTTTGGTTGTCTGTTCTTCAGTTTGTGTTTGAAAGTTGGTATCCCACAATTCCATCCGAGTGGGTGGGGCTACGTAATTATTATGCAAATTAGATGTTAATCAGTGTACAGATTTGTACCTATTTTTCATGGCCCTTGTCCAGATTTTTGATGTTTCCAGGTTGTGAGGTATGTTTCCTTTGCCAGTTTCTCAGATAAATTCCAGCCCCCTCTTGCCTATTGCCTATATCCCTAATTGCAGTCATCCCTATTGGCATAATCTCCTTTTTCCATTCCCATGTTGGCTTAGTTCTTAGGATACTTTCTGCTACTTTATAGATAGAATACTCTGTATAATTATTGTCATTCTCCTTAAAGATCTGCATCAAGAATCCCAGTCTCTCCTTGTTTCTTGAGCTACCCCCTGTTTCACCATCATCCCTTTCCACTTTGAATTATAGTTTTCTGCTTGAGCTATTAAAAAAAGGAATAAAAGGATTAATTAGTAGAGCATATAAAATACTGCATGATAACTATAAGAATCAATCAGACGAGGTTAAAAAGGATTGGGAAGAGAGATTGGATAAGCAATTCACAAATAAACAATGGGAGGATATATGTATGTTTCCCAATTATGCAACAAAATCTAGAAGATTTAGAATTTTTTCTTGAAAATGTTTACATAGATATTTTTATACCCCAAGCAGACTTCACAGAATTTTTCCTCAGGCAGACAGCAAATGTTGAATGTATGACGGGGAAGAAAAACCTAATTGGGGACATATTTTTTGAGAAGATGGTGAGTTGGTGGACTTTAAGGATTCTCTGTGGGATGTACTGTTGGAGATGCTGGGTGGGCAGATTTGTGTGATGAGGGAGATGATTATTCTGAGCTATGATACAGAATCGGAATTGCCTAGACGTGGTAAGGCGTGGCTGTGTCTAGTAATGGTGGTTGCCAAAAAAATCAATTACTAGAAAATGGAAATCAAACTAACTATACTAGAAGCAGTAAACAGTAAAAAAGATAAAGCAACTGGAATTGAGATCTTTAGAAAAGGGTAGGAGCAAACTACATAGGAAAAATGGGAATTGTGGGAACAATACATATGGGGAGGAATGAGGTTTAAAAGAAGGCAGGACTTAAATGAGCTATGTAATGTTTGACTGAAAATGATTGAGTAGATTATAAGCAATGTATAATGTTTGCATCTGGGAGTGTATCTGTATGGTTTGTGATGTTAAATGCTTGCAACTGGGATTGTGTCAGTGTGGTTTGTTTTCATTTATATAAATGTATGCTTGCCTATGTCATAAGTGATGGTTTAATAAAGATACTTCTTGTTTAAAAAAGCTTGGGATTGAATAATGTATGTAATGTTGCTTAGGTTATATGATATATAGGAATATATGTGATGTATAATGTTTGTAAATGCGAACTTACTAATGCAGTGTGATTACATTTATATAAATGTAAATTTGCCTATTTCACAAGTGATATAATTCAATAAAGGTGTTTATAAAAGAAAAAAATAGATCATATTCGTAAGTGTATGTGCTATACACTGACTTGATGATGTAGAGAAGTTCTGTTACATTCTACAGCTATTAAAGAAAAAATAGGAGTGGTATGACAGTGCTGAAGTGGTTGCACAGAGATAGAATAGTGTTGATTATTTAACGTACAAGTATAATGTAGAACTGCAAGTGCTGAAGGAGGTTATAGAAGTTTAAAATGATGTAGAAGTACCTGCGAAAGACTTAATGTTCAATGTTCAGTTTGGTATTTATGATAACTCAAAGCCTTGAAGGTAGGCCACCAAGAAGTTTGATATCATAAAACCCAGTTTCAAAAACAAATGCACCAGCCCAACTGTCCATTTCATCCTTAAAATCTGCCAAAAAGGGAGAAGACCTAATGTCAAATAGAGGATAATTCTATATTTTAACCCCCCAGGCAAACTGTTTGTTCTTTACTGAAGAATATGCAATAGGCAACTTAAACAAAAATTCTTATTTCTTTAATTTTACTATGACCAGTAAACATCACACCATAAACTGATGCCCTCTTATCATCATGAAAGCATTTGGATAATGAAATAAGATTAGCTTTTATTCTTCTATATACTACAGGATATAGTTTTAGCACCTTTAATCTGCCCTTATATTCCATTGATATCTGTCTTGTAAAAGTTTTCAGGATTCTCTTAATTTTTTGTACACAAGTTTTAGTGTATATGCAAATTACTCCACCATCGTCAATGTGAGATCTAATAAGGGCTGTATAGAAAGGAATCAGCACCTTGCTATCTCTGCTGCTCTTAGTCTTTAAAATGTCTTTCATATTCCTATAACATTGATGTGTTACACCTGTTATGTGGTCATTAAGGTTAAATTTGCCATCAACAATCACACCTGGATCCTAACAGATGATGCAGCTAAGGTGAGCTCACAACCTATAGAATAAGTATACCAATGATTACATTTACTAAAATGCTTTACACTATATTTCTTGGAAATGAACCTGACTTTATTATGAATGGACTACTCAAGTAATCTGTCAATAAACTTTTGCAGCTTGCAGTAGTTATATGTGTTCCATATCATTGCACCAGTCTTGGTGTCATCTGTATATTTACACATCCTCTCATCCTTATATGATATGAATGGTGGACAGAAACAGAATAAACAAAAATAAGTCAATAATAGAACCCTGTAGCACTCCTAATATTAGAAGTACTTCCTCTGAATATTCTCCTTTAATTCTAACTCTGTAGCTTCTGTCACACAACCAGATGTTCAAAACATGCTGCCTTACTGGCATATTGGCAGTAGTGCTCTGCTACTCTATCTTTTGTAGTCTACCAAAGCCCAGAGCTCTTTCTACTACCTGTCTGTTGGTATAATGGACCAATCACCCGAGAGTACAGATACTGCCTTTCAGATCCACAGATGGGAACTTTTCAGTTTTTAGTGCCATAGTAAGAGAAAAATCTCTGAGAAGACTACTTCTTCCAATGGATTTTCAGTTGCTGAGCTCAGATATGAAACCCTTCTGGGTTTCATTTCCTCTCTCTGCCTTTGTCTGTCAGTGTTTAAATAACATATTCTGCTGCTTTGACTGTTTTTTTTTTATTAGAAATGTTGTATATGCTTCTAGTTTCCTTTGACTAGAACAATAAGGCCAATGTTGTTAATTAAAAGCTCTATTTGACCTTTTGACAGGAAAACATGCTGATACCAGTTTTTTTTTTTTTTTGGATTATGATCATTTGATTTGATTGAGTAGGTGAGTAGGATTCCTGTAGTTTACATATATTTTTATTGAAATTGTGATTTTGGTGCCATTTTTGTATGTTAAATATTTTGACAGGATTTTTTTTTATCAGTTTAGGATTTATTTCTTGCCTAATCCAGTTTTAGGCTGTATTCATTCAATTTGTCTTAAACTTAACTTTTTTTACAAAATTAAAATACTTTTGTGCATCTGTTTTGTGCTTGTAACTTATTTAATGAAACTGGCATTTCATTCAATGCAGTGTTTAGAAAAGTAACCCCTGCAGAAATAGACTTCAGATTGCTTTTGGTGCCCTTGTGTTAAACACTTCTGACAGGAATTTGTCATCCGTTTATGATTTATTTCTTGTCTAACACTATTTTGGACTGCTTTTAACCATTTGATACTGGAACTAGCCTCAATTTGCTAATTGGAGGAATTCTGTGACATGTTTTTTTTTTACTTTAAACTGTGCTACTGAACATATTGTCCTTTTCTCGGTGTTGTGCTCAGAATAATTCCTCTACACAAATAGTTTTTAGAATGCTATTTAGAGGAGAATACTGTGATTTGCCCATCCTTTTTCTGTGATGAGTGTGCATCAAATGTTTGGGATTAAGATGGATAGTTTTGTGTCCCCTGACTTGATCAATTCAGACACAGTGCCCCCCCTTACCATCTCCCACTTGTGCATCTAAAAACATAGAAATAAGTCAAGAAGTATGCCTCAACCTATGGCTTGTGACACTGCAATAGCATTAAGCAGGTATTGGACTTCTTGCTTCCTTTTGTTTCTAGGTGCCCTGGTGTGATGCTAGTTCCACAACATGAGGATGGGACAAGTCCTCTAGGACTGTACCAGCACCTGATATAGGCATAGCAGAAACAAACTCATTAGGTGCAGGAGAAGTCAGGGGTGAAGAATCTGTAGTCAGTGTTGTTATGCCTCCTCCTCCCCACCCCAATGAGATTCTCCCACTAGTGTAATGCATGCAAGAAAGACAGAAGAATTACCACATTGCAGGGCAACAGTCAATGACTGGGTTTCACCTGAGTTGGTAACTATGGCTATATTCATTGTTCAGGCAGTTGATTACGGGGTACATACCTGGGTTATGAGTAACACCAGAGCTCACATCCCAGTTCAACCATCCAGGGATTCTGATTGTGAAAGGGATTCAAAATATGATATTTCAGAAGTATCAGGCTCTGATCAGACAGCTTCATCTGAAGACAAACAGGTGCAGAAAACCAAGCTGTTGTTTTCTTTTTCCCAGTGCTGGCTAGATTTTGGGTTGTATTCAGCTGGGAGCAATCTTTGGCAGCTTTCAAGGTCAGCAGGGTGCATCTTCTTTTGGAGGGTAAGGCTCTGGATTTGGCAACCTTCCCTCCACTAATCTCAGCCTTGGAGGATGCGTTTAAGAAAACTTGTAATTCTCCTGTATTGAATTAATCTTTGCCAAAAAAAAGCATTTAAGAAATTCAGTGAGTGCTTCACCATGCCTGGCTTTCAAGCTCCCTTGTTTGTGGATTATGCTGTTGTATCCCCAGTGACATCTTCCAACAAAAATACTACATCTTCATCAAACCCAATCCCTTCAGATAAGGGACACACATGTGGCTAGATATCAGGGAAAGAAGTTGGTACAGTTCAGCACAGCAGTCTCTAATGTGTTTAACTACTTGTGTTTTATGTGGAAGTTTGTGAATGTATAATTTAGATGCATTGTTACCTGCTGAGCAAAAAGTCTGTGTCAAAGATATTGTGTTCAATGTTTCTCAAGTGTCTAAACATGCTTTAAAGGGTGTCTTATAAGGGACTTATACTGTTTCCAGAAATGCAGTGACATCTGTGGTGATAAGGAGGTATGCTTGGTTGCACAGCCAAACCTTTTCTGAGTTAGAAAATGAGATTATGAATGCTCCACTTGATTCTGATTGTGTTTGTTTCACCAGCTAATCAGATTAATCAGTTCATTAAACACTGGGATGGCAGCCATAAACTGATGTAAGGGATGTCTAAAACATTTCATATTCTCAAGTTTCCCATCATTAAGCAGGATAATTTTTGTCAGCCCAACAAACAGAAGTCCAACCAAACAAAAGACAAGGCACCAAAAGGAAATGGCAGGAAGAGAATTCCATCAAACCTAACAAGACAGGTTCTTTTCCCAAAAAGGATAATCCCCTTTCCAACTTATGACTATGCTGAGGTGAGACACTCATTTTTCTGTGGCCTTGCCATCAGTAGTTTCCAACAAGTAAGTGCTCAACATTTTTGGCAGAGGTTACAGTTGGCAGGGGAAGGAATGTCAGCCTTAGTTCAAGAGGTTCCTCCTCAGCCACTGGCCAGACTTTGGTATCCCCTAGTATACTACAGCAAATGCTGGATTCAGGGAATCATAGAACCTGTATTTCTCTTGGAAAGAATGAAAGGCTTCTATTACAGAATTTTCATGTTTCCCAGAAAAGAATTGTGGAAACCAGTGTTGGACCTATCCTTTCTGATATTCTGTCAAGGTTCTGAAGTTCAAGATGCTTACCCTGCAGACATTGCTTTGCCTTTTGCCAGACCTCTGTTTCATGGAGATCCTGGACTTTAAGGTGTTACATATCACCATATCCCTGTTGCTCATTACTTCAGGAGATATCTGAGATTTGTTGTGTCTGATTTGCACTATCAGTTCTCTGGATTGCACTTTAGGCTATCCATTACACCTCAAGTGTTTACCAAAATGTCTTGCTGTGGTAGTGGCTCACTGACAGACTTTAGGCAGTCACATTTTTCTTGACTTGGATGACTTACTAATCTGTACATAGTCTATATTCAGGTGTTTGAAATCACTAGAGATAGTCTATATTCAGGTGTTTGAAATCACTAGAGATGGTGTTGACCTTACTCTCCCACTTAGTGTTCAAGATGAATCTTTGGAGGTCATGTCTGAAATTCCCTTGCAAAGACTCATCTTCCTGGGGTGCTTAATCAACTCTGACAAAAGAATGAGCTTCTTCTCTAAGACAAGATCCTGTCTTGCTAGATGGTGTTTCAAGTATTATCCAGAAGGAACTTCACTGAAGCAAGTGAATTCCTAAAAATTCTAGGACTTATGGTTTCCATGATTCTCAGGCTAGCAGAAGCCCATCTCCATATGAGGAAAATTTAATAGTATGTCCGGAATTGTTCTTGGACACAGCACCTAGAATACCTGTATTCTCAATTACCTGTGGTGCCATTCATCAGAAGAGAGTTATAGCTGTTGAGAGCACAGTTGAGTATCAACCCAGGACTTCCCTTCTTCTCCTCTGTTCTAGTGCAATCTGTCCCGACAGATTCATTTGACTTTGTTTGGAGAGGAATAATAATAGCAGTGCAAGTGTGGGCCACTTGGGGGCCCAAGGATGCACAGAAGCACATCAATATAAAGGAAATGTTGGCAGTGATCCACTCCTGGAAAGTTCTTCACCACCTATGGACTCTGGGTCTTCTTCTGGTGGTTATGGGTAACACCACAGTGATGTGGTACATCAGAAAACAAGGAGTTACAAAGTCATACCCTCTGTCCTTGTTGGCATTGATGATCTTTGCAGAATTCTCTGACTTCTCAGGTATCATACATCCTGTCAGAGCAAAATGCCATGGCAAACAGACTAAACATCTCCTGGGCAGACACCCATGAGTACCAGCTTAAAGAAGTAGTGTTCCAGGATCAAGTCTAGATGTGTTGAATACCTCAGATAGAACTGTTCATCTCCTTTAAAAATAACTCAGAAATTAAGTTCTAAACATCATTGTAGCTATGCTTGGAGGACAGATGCATTCTCATTCCCTTGGATGTTAATGTTCCTCTGTGCATTTCCACCCTTTCCAGTGATTAACAAGGTACTTCTGAAGGGTCAGAATGAAATGCCAAAAATCATTTTGACGACACCCTATTGGCCCAAGCAATCATGGTTCTCCTTTCTAATGATATTGCCCATAGGGCAATTACCACAGATGTCTTCACCCACTGGATTTACTCACATAGTCACAGTGGCAACTGGTGCACCACAAATTAGAGCAACTACAGCTAACAGCCTGGATGATTCAATACTAGCTCCATTAAGGCACTTGTTTCATGAGGATGTACAGCAAGTGTTAAAGCCAGAAAACCTACTACTAGAAAATCCTAGGTTTTCAAGTGGATGAGTTTTTTTAAGTGGCGCCTAAACGGGAACATATGATCCCTTAATGTTAACATCCCTCTGGTTCTGAAATATGTGTGTGGTCTACTTCAGTATGGCTTATTGCATGTGTCCATTAAGGTGTGTTTAGTGGCCATCTCTGCTTGATTGCCAGTGGACCCTTATCTTTCTTCTTCTCATTCAGATCTTGAAAGGAATATTCCATTTGAGACAATCTTGCAAACAAATTCTTCCTTCATGGGATCACAACTGTGTCCTGGTAAAATTAACCTTGCCACCTTTTGAATCTGCTATTCAGGCTGATCTGAAGTTTTTAATGTGGGAAACTATTTTGCTTATTGCTCTGTCATCTGCAATGTGCGTCTCTGAGCTGCAAGCTCTCATGGTGGGACAACCTTCCATGATTTTTTACAGGGATAGGGTTGTGATACACACTAACCCATCTTTCATGAGAAAAGTGGTCTCAGAATTCACCCTCAATCAATTTATTAACCTCCCTGTGTTCCTTTCAGAACCTTAGAATAATGCAAAGATGATATTTCATACCTTGGATCTGCATCACCAGCTCAGTACTACCCTGATAGAATGAAACCTTTATGAAATCTGAAAGGATTTTTTCCTACACAGGGGGCAAAGAAGGGTCAACCTACCTCTGGGTAAGCCACTGCACATTAGTATTGTTTTTGTTATACCCACCATAACTAGGTGAATTCAGGCAAGATAAAGGCAAATTACACCATATCATTTTCCCCTTCAATGGAATATTGGAAAGGAGTGAACACTAGAAGTATTCTTGAGGCAAAAACTGGGTCTACTGTCCATACCTTTATGAAGTACTACAAGTTAAATGCCTTTTCTAAATCCTGAGCAGCCTTCACTAGGACCATTCTCCAGCAGCTCCTGGACCCTTATCCTTCGTCCTCAAAGGTTGGTTAAGCTTGGTGAATCTACCCATTATGTCAGTAAGACACTATGTTTGTTGAACATAGTACAGATGCCTAAGTTCTACTTACCTGTAATAGTAGATGTTCGTAGAATGGGCCCACTTCTTAAACTTGAAAGCTCATAATCTCTAATTTCAAAATACTGAGTCCAAAATCTCTAAAGTTCAAAATACTGAAAACTCAAAATACTGAATTTCATAATATCGAAAAAAACTACAGGATATCAACACTTACTATATTCCACCTGAAGTACATAGAGAAAGAAATAAAAGACAAAGCATATTCGTTTACTCCAACATATACCCTGCACTCCAAGATCACACTTTACTACACTAAGTGAGTTATGCTGTAGTATAGCAAATTAAAAGGGAACATGAGTAAGGTTACAACAGGCAGTCATGAAGCACATAATGGTATATTTGCCATTTTTTTCTGTGGAGTGCAAACTCCGAGTTGAAATATTTAAGTAGTAAGGGGTGTGGGAGGGTGCAGCAGTGCTTGCCCCCCTGCTTATAGTTGGTGAAGAGTAATATGTTTTGTTATGTAATTGTGCCGGAATATTGTAAGTGTTGGCGTACTCTGTTTTTTCGGTATTATGAAATTCAGTATTTTGAGTTTTCAGTATTTTGAACTTTATGGTTTATAGATGATGGCCAACTTTATTTGCAGCAATGGGGTGTCACCATGGGCACCCCATGCACAAATTCCTATGCTAATTTAGTTGTCTATTGTTGGGAGAAGAAGTTCTTGTTTGATAGCATCTATTATTCACATGTTCACCTATATAGGCGCTTTGTGGATGATATTCACCTGTTTTGGGATGGGGAATAATCTGATTTATGTGAGTTTATCCACTATATAGAATCGATGACTGATTTTCTGAAATTTACAATGACATCTTTCCAGGACTAGTGTGGACTTTCTAGATGTCACTTTGCATAAGAATGATTTTGGCATGATATCTACTAGCCTCTATCGTAAGCCTTGTTGGAAGAATAGTCTTCTGGAGTTTGGTAGCATGCATCCTAGGTTTGTCTTTTCAAACATAGTTAAAGGGCAATATCATAGGGTTAAAAGACTATATAAGGACCCTAATGATTTGAAAGTTCAAGTGCATCTTTTAGATCGCTTGTTCAATGACAGGGGTTATAGTAATTCCATACTAGACAGAGTTAGAAATGAGGTGTTTGATAATTTGAGACTATCAGGATGTGGTATGGGTAAACGATATAATGGAAATAAGCTTTGTTTTACAGTGACCTATACCAATGACAATGCGGTTGTGACGGACATTGTCAAACGTAATCGGCATGTCCTTACTGTGGACCCCATTACAGCTGGTATAGTTACGGAGAATGTTTTGTCTGTAGAAATAGCTTAAATGTGAAAAGACTTTTGTGTAATGATAAAATTAAACATGGGGGTTATGACATGAGTGTGAGGGATTCAAGACTTGGTACTTTCCCTTGTGGACACTGCAACATGTGTAGTGCGATATCCATAACACAGTTTTTCAGTCACCCGGTTCTGGATTTTAAGTTCTTTCCAAGGATTAATGCCACCTGCGACAGTAGCAATTTAGTGTACCTTGCTAGCTGTAAATGCTGTGATTGTTTCTATGTTGGTAAGACCTCTAGGAGGTTGAAGAATAGGATATATAATCATCTTTACAATATTAAGAACATGCACCTTCAAAATGCTTTAACAAAGCATGTTGCTGTTTTTAATTCACATAGTTTTGGTTTTATGGCCTTACAGCTTGTACATAAAAACAAGAGAGGGGGTAACTTAAATAATCATTTGGAGTCCACAGAGTTGAAGTGGATTCTGAGACTATGTGCCCATATTCATCCTGGGCTTAATAATTGTCACCATAAAACCTGCACTGGAGGCATGATCCTTGAAATAACTAAGTGAACAAATGAGTTTGTCATTAGGTTAAGAAGGAAACTGGTAACTGGTTTCTGCTTGACAGTTCCTATGCCTTGCACTTTAAAGTTTTCCACTTTTTAATTTGTTTTAATTGGTTTCGTCTAAATTGTTGTGAATTATTTTAATTAATTGAGGTGACATTTTGGTATTTAAACTGTGTGGTTTGTTCTTTTGTAAGATCAGATGAAGCATGAGTTATTCACATGAAAGCACTTATCCTGTTTTACCTTTGTGAATAAATTTATACTGATGGTTCCATTTTGCTGTTTTTTCCTGATTACTTTTGGTTTTCTTGGTGGGGACCTTTGGGCAGCAGTTTACACATTTATTTTTATATTTTGAACTTTAGAGATTTTGGACTCAGTATTTTGAAATTTGAGATTACGAGCTTTCAAGATTTAGAAGTGGACCCTCATAGAAAACACTGTCTTACTGGCAGTACCCACCCACCATCCCCCATTTTTGGCTGAAAACAGTTTGGGGTTGGAGCTGCTGTTGAATTATGTTCAGCAGCCTCTTATGTGAGTTTGTGTGTGTGTGTGGGGGGTTGGAATTAGTTGGGAGTTTGTTAGCCGAGTTTCCACTGCTAGGAAGGATTGTTGAGTTTTGGAAGCTCCTTAATAGTAGTAACAGCACAGATGACTGCTGACTCATCTGCATACTGAATGATTGATGCTTGCAGGTTTGAGGTGTGTAGGTTATTAATGAATATTGAGAAGAATAGAGGGCATAAGAATGAGCCTTGGGAGACACCTAATCTAACAGGGAAAAGGGGATGATAATGTTTGCTGCCAGCATACAGCTTGCTGGCACCAGGTTAGGTAGACATAGAACCAGGCAAGGGTAGATTGGCAGAGGTTAAGGTCAGAGAGAACATTTAGAAGTTTATGTAAGACCATATCAAAGGCTTTTGATATGTCTAAGGAGACAGAGGATACTCAGTTACCATTGCTTTTGTGGCAGATGATAATGTTAGTAAATGTCACTAATTCAGTAGTTATACTGTGATATGGTCAGAAGCCATGCTGCGTATCGGTTAGTGGTTTGTTATAATGAACATAGGCTGTGAGTTGTTTGTGAATGATTCTTTCTAGGATCTTAGACAGTGGTGATAAGATTGCAACTGGGCAATAGTTAAAGAGATCAGTTGATGGGCCTACTTTATGAAGTGGTATAATTTGTGATGTTTTCCATGTGATGGGGGCTTGGTGCTCTGCTAAGGATCTATTAATGAGAACAGAAACTGGATAGGCAATGCCTTCAGCAGTTAGTTTTAGGAAATCAGTTGGTAAGTCATCTTCAGCTACAGTGGTTAGCTTTAGTTTCTTTAAGCAGTTTTTTTATTGTACCTAATTGATACTGGCTGTAGTGAGAAAATGGTTTTATTTTTGTCCAGTAAAGAATTAGTTGAGTTAGTAGAAGTGTTTTGTTTCTTGGGCAATGCTAAGATAGTCTCAGTAAAGTATGTATTGAATTGGGTGGCAATATTGTCTATATTATTGTCTGTAGTAGTGGAGGTATACTAACTTTACCTGGTTGGATTATATTGTTTATTGCTGACCAGAATTTCTGTGGATTATTGCTTTATGTAGTTTGGCATTTAGAGTAATAATTTATTTTGTCCTGTTTAATATGTTTCTTTGATTGATTTCTGAGTTCACAAAACATTTGTAGAGCAGAATGATATTTAGTTATGTGCCATGTTTTCCAGGCTTTATTTCTTAATCTTAATAAGGATCTAGTTTCCTTGGTTAGCCATGATGAAAGTTTGATTTGACTCTCATAGTCCTGGTAGGAGCCTTAGCATTTAGGATAGACAGGAAGGTAGTCCTAAAATAGTGCACTGCTTCTTCTAGTGGGAGTTGAGTAAGCTGTGACCAGTTACAGTGTTTAAGGTTATATATGAGGTCATCGAAATGGAAGTGTTTTTTGTTCCTTGTTTGTTGGTAAATAATTTGTTTTGTTGGATTAATATTGTGTCTCAATAGCTAGGTTGGGAGATGGTCACTAAGGCTGTATGGGAGACAGCCAGTGTGAGATGAGAGAGCTGGCCTATTTGTTAATGTTCATTACAGGGTTGAGTGCTTGTTGGATGGTTTATTAGTCCTAGGGGGTTGTTGTATGAGCTGAGTGAAGCCTTGCAGATTGATGTAGTTTTTTGAGGTTTGGGAATTATGGTCAGTCCAGTCTATATTAAACTCACCCATAATTATTGTTTCCTGAGGCAATTTTTCTGATAACCAGTATAATATATGTTCTAGTTATCTCCTGTGGGATATAGATACCTACAATGTTTATATGTTTCTTGGGATTAATGATCAGTTTAGTGAGTAGCAGTGCTGCGTTATCAAAATTCATTATTTTAATGACTAAGATTTCTAAGGAAAGTTTGCTTTTAAAGAGAAGAACTATTCCACCTCCTCTTGTACATAACCTATCCCGACAAATGATATTATATCCTGGTGGTAGGATTTCACAGTTTGAAATATCAGGTTTTAACCATGTTTCCGTGGTAAGTATGATGTCTGGAGGGTATAGTGCAAGGTTTGTGTGGGGGACTATACACAAATATTATGTCAGAGTGGGAAAAGCATTGTTTAGTTAATTCCCAGTTTTATTCCTTTTGTCACACATACATTCATTTTCTGGATATATATTTATTTTATGGGATGGGCCTGGTGATGAAGTAAACAAATTTCTAGAATATATAAATAGAACAACATCAATGATGTGATGAATAACAGATTCACTGCAGAAATTTACTGTAAGGAAGCTTATTCTAACAGTCTACTCCATTTCGATAGTAACTACCCTTTCCCACAAAAAGGAGCTGTGGTGAAAGGCCAATTTGTTCAAGCAGAATGTTTCTGCGCCGTGTGTATCCCGTGAATTTTGTGGGGGATATTATGGATTAAGTTATTAGAAAGAGGCAATATGGTCATTTTCAACCAATTTTAGGTAAAACATCTGTACCACAAATTAGGGAGGAACATGGTCTGTGACTCAAGTGCAAATTGAGGCTATAAACAATGAGGAGGTAGTTGTGGGAACTGGTAATAACATGGTTACTGGGTCTGCATTCATAACCACTTTTGCCACTGATAATTGGGCCATAAAAGACATCCTGAACATGAACAAACATTGGAAGTTTCTTGAAGTGGATAGGGAAGTTAGAAAATATGTAGGAAATGGACCTGTCTGTGTATATAAAAAGGGACGTAACCTAAAAGATTATTTTGAAAAAATCAACTGTCCCTAAACAATGTGGGTATATGTACAAATGTGGGAAATGAAAATTTTGCTCATATATTCTGAAAACAAGTGAAGTACTAATTAATGGCCTTAAAGTAAAGATTTGAGGGAAATATTGTTGTGACTCTGAATGGGTTGTTTATTGTGCTGTTTGCCAACAATGTACTTGTTTTTATATCAGAAAAAACAAACAAAAATTGAAACAGTGTATAGGAGAACACATCAGAAGTATTAAGGACAACCAAGAGCTGAATGCTTTAGAGAAACATAATACAGTGACTTGTGGACATGGTTTTAAATTTTTAGTATCGGAGTGTATTCAGAAAGCAACTAGGGGCAGACCATAGCCAGTACTGCTGGAAAAAGCAGAATTGTCTTGGTAGCTCCATTTAAATGCCAAGTCCTGCCCTGGTTTAAATAAGTCTGTCTCAATTAACAATGTTTCGAAGTTAAATTCACTTTATAGATGATTGTTTTATGCATTTACAAAGCTTTTATAACCTTTTAAAGTTTAATATACCACTATTGCTTTTTAGCAGTGGCATTCTGTCTTACTATGGGTGTATAAAAAAAGGTGTGTGTGTGTGTGTGTGTGTGTGTGTGTGTGTGTGTGTGTGTGTGTGTGTAGTGTATATTGCTGATTGATTGCTGCTCACTGTTTTAACTTTGATGATGTGAAAAGGTGTCATTTTAACACACTATTTAAACAACAGTGTAACTAGCAGCTATAGCTGATGAAGTTCCTTGTAACTATATACAATGTTTGGAATGAAAGTGCTTATCTGGATTTTATTGGATTTATTCTATGAATAAAGCACTTCTATTGTCAAGTACTGGTGGATTTTACATTTGTTTCCAGCTGGTTCCTGCTTGCAAGTTTTGTTGGCTGTAACAGTTGCTGTTTTTCTTTGTTTTTTCTTTGTTTTTTATGAGTTGTGTGTAAGTTAACTTTTTCAAAGGCAATGCTTTATGTGTTAATGTTAAAGCTTGATTTAATTACTGGTTAGTTATTGAAGAGTTATTTTTAAACCAGTAGTTAGAAATAAGTATAATTTCTTGGAATTTGATCTCTGTTACTAATTTGTACGTGTTGGATATCATTTTTTTCCCAGATAGCATTGTGTTTCATAGAGTTTCGCAATTGGTTATATTCACCATGTTTAATTTTGTGTTTTGGAGGTGTCTGGAACATACTTCTCTAATTTGTCTCAAGATAATTGAGTATGATTTTGGTAAAATAAGTTGAGATCTCAAGTCTGTAATTGTATAGTTGTGGTAAGGTTAGAAATCTCGAATTTTCAAGTCTTTTAATAAAGGGTAGTTGTTGAGAATTATCACTGAGTTGTTAATTTTTACATCTGGGTTATTATGGATTGGTTGAAATATGTACATTGCTGGCCCAAGATCTAGGGAAGTGAACAACTTTTGAAGTATAGTAATGAAGTGTTTTAGAGGGTCAGTGATCCTAAAGCTGTTATATCTTTTGTGTTTATAAAAGGAAGAGCTCTAGGGTTAATTTCTAGAGATTTGATATAGCTGTGATATGTTTTCAGCTAGATAGGAGACCATTTGTTGGTTAAAGGGGCAAATTCTGCTATATTTAGTATTCTGCTACTATTGATAATGGTATAGTATATTTTAAAATATATTTAATTTATATCTCCTTTTAGCTTTGGTAGAGATAGTTTTTGGTATGAAATTCTTTTTTTAGGCTCCCAAATGAACTTGGCCAGGAACGTGTGCATTTGTTTGAAGAATTTATTATGTATTACCACTTGTGTTATTATAAATGTATCAATAACTCTGGGGAGAATATTCATTTTGATTATCAAGACCTTGGATGGGAATGGTATTTTGACATTGTTCTATCTGTTGCAGTCTAGCATTATCATATTCCATTTATTTAGTATATTATTCTGATAAAAATCTTTTTTGTTTTGGAAAAATGTAATCCCAAGGTATTTGGTTGAGTCTTTTATTTTAATTGTGCCTAAAAGTGGGATTAATGATAATAGTTTGGGAGGATTTAAGGGGAAATATTGTTTTTTTTTTAAATTAAGTTTATAATTAGATATACTTGAGAAATAGTTAACTGCTTTTAATAATTTGGGTATGTCAGTGCTGGATGTGGTGACGTAGATGTTTAAATCATCGGTGAAAGCTGTGTAAAAGATTTTAGAGTTGAAAATAGCTGGAGGGTTATTTTTTTTATTTATTTTACATTTGTTTACCGGGATAGTCCAACTGGACACAGGTCCATTTTCAGCGGAGGCCCAGGAGAAAAGCTCCCAAGTATCATTTACAAAACAGGTAAAGCAAAAAAGCTCCAAGTATAATTTCCAAAATAGTTCAAGGAAGAAGTACAATGCAGGATCTATGTTACACATAACAGTTTCATTTATACAACAATCCTATGAAATATCAGTTATCAGTTAAGTATAAAATCATGACAAGGAATAGGTTGTTGTGTCTTTCGGCTTTTCCCGGTTAGGGGTCGCCACAGCAGAACTCCGGTCCGCTAATGATTGGTAGTTGATTTTTATGTGTCGAGTTACCAGCCTTGATGCACAACCTTCAATGAAGGTATGCCCATTCACGCATGTCTCCACACAGAAGATGCTCTAGCTGAGAATTGAACCGGACAGTGTCTTACTGTGAGGCAACAACGCTACCGCAGCACCACCACCACGGATACACAAAGGAATAGGTAAAGGCAATATTTTTTGTTCAGACAGTAATTACAGTTATCCATGTAAGTAAGATACAGCTAGCATAGGGATTGTTGTTGCTTTAAAAAGGTTGAGAATGTTAACTAATACAGTGAAGTTTATAGCGATTTAAAGGTTTATTGCTTTAGAGGATGCTAGTTGCTAGTTTTGACAGAGAAGTTAGCAGATTATTAGTGTGGCTTACCCAGGGGAGTAGCATGAGCAGAGCCAATTGTTAGTATAGTGGTTTTTAAGGTTGTGTTTGAATATTTTAGTTGAGGTATTAGAAGTTATGTGGCCTGGTAGAGCATTCCAAGTTTGGGCAATTGTACAGGCAAACAGGGATTTACCTGCTTCATTTTTGTGTCTAATAACCTTTATTAGGTTCTGGTTACTGGATCTTAGCTCTCTGGAGCTGGTATATGGCTGAATTAGATGTTGGAGTGTTGGGGTTAAATCTGGTTGGTAAAAGAGTTTCAGTGCTGTTGAGATTTGATTGAATAGTAATGCATGTGGCAGTTCAAGCCATTTGAGTTGCTTTAGGGATAAACAGTGATGGAACCTATGTGTGAATTCTGTGGCAAACTTGGCAATCTTGTTATAACATGATTCCATTGTATTTAATTCTTTTTGGTTCAGGTTGGTTAGTATGGGGGAGGCATAGAGCAGTATAGACAGGAGGTGGGTTCTAGTGATAGTAGTTTGGGTTTGTTTAGTCATGAATTGTTTATTTCTATAGAGAAATCCTAGTTTTTTGTTGACTTTCTTGATAGTCTGGGCTATATGGATGTCGAATTTTAGCTGGCTGTCGATTTCAACACCTAGTAGTTTTGTGTGTGATGTAGGTTTTATTTGGATATCACCTTTGGCTATTAAGTTAAAGTTCTCATTTAAAGGATGGGGTCTTGCCAGGTTTAAAGTGGATCAGTTTTGTTTTGTTTGGATTGAATATAAGTTTGATGTTGGCAAACCAGGTTTCAGCTTGGGAGAAGTTAGTTTGGGTAAGGGAGTGTAGTTCATTTATTGTGGGGGCGGCACATATAACTGTGGTATCGTCAGCATACTGCACTACTGAGGCTTTGGGTAGGGTTGAGGAGATGTTGTTATGTTTTCTGTTTAATGTACAGAAACAGTGGTTCGAGGTATAGATTAAATAAGAAGGAGGATAAAGGGCATCCTTGTCCCATTCCATTTTTAATTTTTATTCTGTTTGATAAGGTTCTGTTAATATATAGGTTAGTATAAGGGTTTTCATATAGTATTTTAATTATTTGTATAATTTTGCTAGGGAACCCAAAATAAGGTAAGATTTGAAGTAAGAAAGTGATATTCACTCTATCAAAGTCTTTATGGGCATCAACCACCATGGTGTATATGGGAGTTTTCTTAATGTTTGCAAAGGTTATCATGGCTTCAAGAGTTAAAGTGCTATCAGAAGTCTGTCTAGATGGAGTAAAGCCTGATTTTTCAGGAGAAATAATGTTGGTTATAATGTTCTTTAGTCTATTTGCTAGAAATGAAGTAAGAATCTTAGTGTCTATATTTAGTAATGATATTGGTCTGTAGCTACTAGAGTCTTTAGGATCTGATTATTATTTCTAAATAAAAATGTTTTTTGAGCCATTAAAATGTACATCATTTATTTTTTGTTTGTTATGTAGTTTAGTACCTGATGTAATATTTTAGTGACTAGTGGTGTAAAGCACTTGTAAAATTCTGGTGTGAGGCCATTCAGCCCTGGAGCTTTATTTGTTTTTAGATTTTTAACTGTGTTGATGATTTCTTTTTTGTTGATATTGGGTTTGTTAGATTATTTTTGTTGGTTAGTATCAAGTTGCGGAAAGACTATATCTTGAAGGAAAGCTTCCTTGTCCATTTCAGAAGATGGTAAAGATTGTTCTCCATAAATCCGTGTATAGAGTTGTTCAAAAAGGTTCATTATAGACTGGTTATTTAAATATGATTTGTTCTAGTGGTAAATTTCTGTTATAATGGGTGTGGCTTCGTCTAGAGTAGTTAGTCTCGCTAAGGCCCTGGATGGCATTTCTATAGTCTCCGCATATTTGGCTAAGTTTCTCATTTCGTTAAATGATAAGTTTCTTGTCTCTTTTAGGTAAAGTTCTTTTTGTGTTTTTGTTAGGAGGTCTTTGGTGTTTTCTTTGGGTCCTGACATGAGTTCCAATTCTAATTGCTTTATTTTTTATTTTAGTATAAATTCTTTCTTGGAGAATAATTTGTTATAGTGCATTGCTTTGTTAATCAAAAAGCCTCTAAGTTGAGATTTTGTTGAAGCCCATTCAATGGCTAGTGGTAGTTGTGAATTAGCTAGATTTAAAGTTAGAGAGTTTAGTAGCATAGTTATGCCTTCTACCACATATTGCTTAGTTAAGAGATTGGAATTCAATGTCCAGTTGTAGCCTGTTAGATTGTTATTGTTTATTGTCCCATTCAATAAAAGGTATAATTTTAGAGTGGTCAGAAAAAAATCTGGTATGTATGAGGGTTGTGACTTTCATGTTAAGGAATGTTTCAGAGACTAGAAAGAAATCAGTCCTTGACCACATTTTGTGACATTGTAAATAGAAGGTGAAATTTTCTGTTTTATTGTCTCTCTCAGAATATTTAAAGGGATTAAATTGTTTGAAGTCTTGTTTCAGTTCTCTAATTGCTAGTGTGGCCTGTTTGTATATATTTTATTTGAGTTAGATCTATCTTTATCTGGATTTTGATAAGAATTCCAGTCACCCCCCAATAATTATAAAGTTATCTTTGAATTCTGTTAATAAAGCGTATTGTGACATGACAAAGTGCTGTTGGTTGTTGCAAGGAGCATAGATGTTTAGCACTAATACTGGTTTTGGGATGATGGGGTTGGTGTAGACTATGTAACACCATCTACCCTCTTTGCTAGTATCAGTTTTAATTATGTTGCCTAGGAAATCTTGCTTGTTATTGCAACTCCTGCACTATTTGTTTTCCTCTCTGAAGCTGTGATTTGTCTTATCCATTTTTTATTTTCTATGTTTGTTCATTGTTCATTTGTAAGATAAGATTATTGAATTAATATTATTTTGGCTTTGGTTTTAAATATAAAATGGAAGAATAGATTAATTTAGTTTTTTTAATTGTAGGCCTTTAACATTCCATGATTCTAGTTCCCACATTTATCTAGGTAGTGTCCTTGATGTCATAAAACATTTATGGATAGTGTGTGTATAGATATTCAGGTAAGCTCTTTTTCATGTGTTTGATTATGGCACCTGCCTATTCCCGTCCCAACCCAATGCCTAATCATTACATCCCTGGACCAAGAAAAGTAAGGGGAAAGAAAGATGTTTTTAGTGTACGGATAATATTTTCCACTTTTATGTGTAAGGGAGTATTCTTTATCCATAGTAATTTCCATATGTTTCTCCTTATAGTCAATAATAACAACAATGAAGAGAAAGCCTAACATATCAGTTCTAAAAACAGCACTTCTTAATACTATTTCCTATTCTCTTCATCTGCAAAATATTTATGAAAACAATGATGCAAAATAGTCTACTAATACATTTATAAAAAATACAACTTTTAAACCTCTTTGTATTTATCTAGTATTTTTTGAGCATAAGCAGAGTATTAAGGGAATCAGACTCTAATATTTTGGAATTTTAACATGTCATTAAGTCAATACTATATTATAATAAATCTTCTAACATGGTCTTTGCTATAACTCCATATCTGATTTTCTTTAGTTCGTCAGAAGTTTTGCAGTATTGAACATAATCAACATATTTAGCACCCAGAGATATATCAATTATTAAATATTTGACACTTGTAGTATTAGGAACAGTTTACATTACTTCTGTTTCCATTGTTAGCATATATCCAAGACTAATAGTAGTTCATGCTTGCTGCTATGTATGAAAGTAACATGAGATTATTGGGAGGGTAAGTTAGTGCTCCTGTTGGTACTTGGAAACTTTAAATTATAAGGCTTGTCCAGCAACCTGACAGGTAAAGTTGGAGCAACTTTAATCTTTTCAAAGGTACCCATTATTAACAAATTATTAGTTAACCTCTCTCCCTTATTGTTACACTTTTATAATACAATCAGAATTAACAGAACAGCCTCCTGAGCAAGCATTCTTTTATAACTGTAAAAGAAAATTTAGAAATAAAGCAATACTTCTAAAGTTATGTTATGTGAGAGGTTTCTCAACAATTAAACCTACAATATTAGCTACACAAGTTAAAACTCTTTCTCTGATAGTTGTAAAGTATTGCTAGTTCAGGTACGACAAATGTGTTACAAAATGTATATATATATATATATATATATATATATATATATATATATATATATTAGTATGTATACATTAGCTTATAATTAGTGAATTACTTTTCAAGCTTTCAAGCTAGTGTCAAATATTACTTTGCAGTCTTTCTTCCAAAGAGCACAAGGCTGTTAGAATTAAGGTATTCTGCAAGTATTACAGAATAAACTCATTTAAACTGTTTTTTGTTCAGTACCTTATGGTGATCAGAAAAGCTAGGAATCATGGCAGAACATTCTAAGAAAATTAATTGTAGAATCCTTGGAGGTGGTAACCTTTAAATTTGTCCACCCGGTGAACAAAAAATGCATTTTCAGTTCCTACTGCAGTATTTTAAGTTCCCCACTTACCTCATGGTCGGCTGCAGAATTTTAGAGGCCTAGCAAAGCAGGAGCCAGCTTAAATTAGAAGGATTCAGAATAAAGTGACTCCCAGATGCACAGAAAAGCATCCGGATCTCGTTTTACCAAGATTGTCATTTCATTTTGATTCCATAGAGGGAATTTCTTTGAAAACTGTTTGGAAGGTTGCTTTAGCCTCCTTTTGATTATCAACCTTATATTTTCCATCCTGAACTTGGAAAAGGCGTGAATTTGGAGATTTTATTTGGAATTTTATATTTTTCTCTATTAGATATTTGCAAAAAAAAGGTGAGAGCTGCTGCCTTGCTTGTCTTATTTGGATGGGAAGGTCCTGTGCAAAGATTTTATTTTTATTCTAGGTAACAAAGCCTTTCTTTTTTGCAGTGAGTAAAATCTTTGAAACATCCTGGTAGTTTAAATGGTTGATGTAAACAGGTCTGGGTTTGTTTGTTGCTTAAAATTCTCTTAAGGCACGGTGAGCTCTTTCTATAATTATCTGTTGTGAGTCTCTAGATTCCTCCAACAACAGTTGTAGTATTTGTTGAATGGTCATTATCAGATTATTGTGTGTAATAGTTTATGGTTTTCCTCTGATAATTAGATTGTTCCTTCTAGAGCGTACTTTAAGGTCTATTAGTTTAGCTTGCATGGCTTGAATTTCTTTTTGATTAGACTCAGCTTTTTGTTGTACAGTATCTATTTTTATTTAATTTTCCAGAATTTTAGATTCTGATTTTTCCATTCTAGCCAAGATTTGATTGAAAGATTCTCTGAATGTTTTAAATTGTAAGGAAAGGTCTTGAATTGCTTGCTCTATAGGCAGTAATGCATCTTTTATGTCATCTAGGTTGGCTGGCTGATTAGATTTATTTTTATTCTGAGCTTTGAAATATCTGTTGGTTTTGTGGTCTTCTGTCTTTTAGGTGTTGCATCTTTCTCAGGTAAAGCCAATACTGAGTATTTCTTTTTTGCTGTAGAAGTTTCCATGCTGTTTTCTTCCCTTGGCATTTTGTATTTAGGTTGAATGCAGTAGTCCAGTGACTCAACAGAGCCTCATTACCAGATGTCATCAGCTTTATTGTTAATCTTAGTTAATCCTTCTGATTTTTGTATTTTCCTCTTCTTCCTTTTGCCTTTTTTGTTGCTGCTGTATCTCTTAGATGAATTTCTCTTATTTTTTGTTGATTTAGTTTTCTGGGTTAGCTGAAAGAGTTTTGTTTTTTTCTGGGTAAAATCAGAGAGCTAGAAATAACAGTGCTTACAGAACTGGTACCATCTTTTTTAACACATTTCACTGTTTTCTGCATTTTTACAATTAGCATGTTTAACACACTTATCAAAGACTCTTTGGTCAGATGTATAGTAGGGTGTGGCATAAGAATTGAGGTGGAGTGCTGAGATAATTTAACTTGGCACTGGAAAGGTTGCACATGTACATCATGTATGCAATTTAAAACTGTAACTGTGGAGGTGAAGATTGTAACAGTGATGCTGTGTGTGAGAATGAAATAAAAACTGTAGTTTAGAAGCTCTACAATAAGAAAAAATGAAAGAGAAGCCACGCCATCTCTCATTATAGCAAATAAAATGTTACCTGGTAATAAATGAACAGAAAGGAATCATAACCACTATAAGTACTGTACTTACATGCATAACATGTAATTTAGACCAAAAAATCAACTTTGGAGATTGTGTGGAGGTGATGGCCTTTTTGTGAGAATGTCTTCTTAGGTTTAAGAAGTTGAAAACAGCAGGATATTAATGTTATAAAGGCAGAACAGTAAAAGATGAATATGCTTCTGTGTATAGTATGAATGCAAATAGTTGTATCTTGCTTAAATGAGATTCAAATTATCACAACTAAGATAACCAATGGCAAATTTAGTATCAGTGATGATCAGTTTGCTACATATTAGATAATTATTTTTGAAGGGGGCAACCTCCCTTGCATCCTTAATTTGGGGTCTCTTTTCTCTCATTCCTAATTTCATCATATACTGCCTCTCAGAGAGCACAGACTCAGAGAAAATAAAACAAAAGTGAAACTCACTTTTTTCTCTTCTGCATGTTTTATAACCAAAATACAAAGCACAGTATTTGCTTATAAACTAGCATCTGAAGTAGTGAGACATCTGCAATGTGTGATATTCTGTATGAGGTAGTTTGTGGTATGGTAACCAGACACATGATCAGTAACAGTACCTTATCAAAATTCCAGTTTGTGCAAGATAATTCCAGAAAATATAATGCAGAACTGTGTGATAAAAAGCCCAACAGTGATTACCAGTCAGAAAATATGGACTTTGAAATTATGAGCAGATGGGAAAAGTATGGGGTTTAAGCTAAATGCCAAAGTAGAGTGCAACATAATGTCTCCATTATATTCAGATAAAAGTGGAAGCTGTAAGTTAGATATCGTTGAGCTATGTCATCTGGTTCACATTATCTCTGTCATCAAATAAAGCAGCCTAATATATGGGGCAAAGATGATTGTGTGACTACGAGCATTGTTTAGAGAAACACAGATAATGGTGTAGCCAGGCATATGCCAGATATGTCACAGAATGCACATGTATTTATTTATGTATGCATGTATGTATGTATGTAAGTATGTATGTATGTATGCATTTTATTTAACATAGAGATATGTTAGAATTTAAAGTTGCTTTTTAAAGGGCATATTTATTACAGTTTATGGTTTTAGATACATTTGATATATATATATATATATATATATATATATATATATATATATATATATATATATATATATATATATATATATATATATATATATATATATATATATATATATATATATATATATATATATATATATATATATATATATATATATATATATATATATATATATATATATATATATATATATATATATATATATATATATATATATATATATATATATATATATATATATATATATATATATATATATATATATATATATATATATATATATATATATATATATATATATATATTCAGAGAGTCTGGTTGATAATATAGATAGATAGATTTTTTTTATTTTGCATATTGTTTTAAGAGATGTTTGAGGGGACAGAGAGGGCTACATTCAGAAAGTTGGTTTACAATGCTAAACCTCATGGCTATGCTCCTAAATACATTTGAAACAGGTGAAAAATACAGATGAAAGTGCTGCCTAAAATCAAAATGTGAAGTGATGTAGTTCAGTGATGATGTATGAGAAAGGACTTTTTATATGTCTAATATTAGATCACTGTTGCAGTAACCTAAGCTGTTAGGATTATATCCTGCCAAAGATATGACCCCTCGGATAGTTTTTCAAAGCTTAAGGGTACCTTCTACTCACTCTAACTAGCAAGAGCTAGAAGAGAGCTCCATATAAAAGGCAGTTAGTGGAAAAAGTTTCAGAGCATTCTTGTCAACAAAGTGCTCTCCTGCAGGATTTGTAAATCCCACGATAGTGTTCCTGCCTTGGTTTGGTTTTCTTCCTTGTAAAAAAAAAAAAAAAACAGAAGACTGAAAACGTCTCTTCTTCTATGTCATTTTATGAGGACAGAAAGGACTTGTTGGGATTCACTAGGGAAATAAGTTCTGCCTTTAATCTGACTAATTCCTCTTCTAACAGAGAAAGAAAAAGAGATGTTAGTTATATTGATCACTGTTGTAATAGCCTTAACTATATTTCTTATATCCTGCCAAGGATATAACAGCTGGCCAGCTTCCAAAGCTTCAAGTTAACTTTGTTGGCCAGATAATTTTCCTTCAGGAAAAAAAAAGAACTTCCACTCAATTATCTTTTTTGATTATTAATAATTTCCTCTTTAGGAAGTCATTTTAAAGTTAGGAATTTGTGTTTCAATGGATTGTCACAGAACTGTATTGTAGTATTAAACAAGCTGCAGTGGCGGCTGGTGACTTCAAATCAAAGGGGGGCTGCAGGAGACAGCTGAATGGGTGGGGTCAATAAAAAGGTGTGCGGACAACTAGAAAAGGGAGGAGCTATGCTCAAAACCACAAAAACTGTAACATTAAATATGCTGCCCTGGGTGCCAAACCATCATTATGAGAGTCCAATCAAGACAAAATGAAGTGTAGAAGAAAAAAAATATTTTAATGCATTGTCTGCATGATAGCTTACTTAACATCAAGATGGAAATAAAAAGGTTGTGAGGCATGAAAAAATAAATTAGTTTTTAAATACATTACTGGAATGCCAGTCAAAATCAAGTATAAGAAAAACAAGCAGCACTCAACTCAAACCACTTCTCCTTGCACTGCATTTCTAATTATAATTTATATTCAGCTTTATTAAAGTACCAGGTAACATGCTGAAAGTAGCAATCTCTATTATACCCCCACTTGTAAAAATGTTTCTTATCCAAAAAAGACAGGCTGCCTGACAACAACTATCTACTTGTTTCATGGAGAAAACATTTTCAAAGTAAAAAATGAAAAGCAAACAAGAAACAAGCTCAAGATACATTGCTTAAAGGATTACTGCACAGGTTATGGACCACACACAATAGATTGGCATTCTGTTTAGTTTACAGGTAAAGCCTGCAAAGATGACTGCAAGTCTCCAACAAATGTAATGAGCTTCTTAAAATAATGTAATCCTGTCCTTTATTACAAATACTGTCATATGCATTTCAATACCAAAGGCTTATACGTTATCTAATTATGTAAGTATTCTCTGCATGGCAACAACAGAAAGGCTTTCAATGTTGGCAATTCTTTAACAGTATGCTTATTAAAGCTTATTTGCATCTTACAATCTCAGAAAAGCTTACCTGATGGTCATTAAAACATTGCTACTTAAATACAGAGCAACAGGCACTTTCTGAAAAATAAGCATAAATCAACAGTATAAAAATATGACAGAAACCAGAACATTCTGCAAAATCAAGGACAGATGAAAAGCCACTGTAGTACTTGTGTCTACCTTGGATGGCGGGATACTCTGCACATTTACACTGCATAACTGCTCCTTGCCTTGCTTGGACACATCCAGAGTCACTGCATGGGGGAGTGGGGTGCAAGAAGTATGTCACAATTTGAAATGTCTCTGTCTGACTGTGATGGCCCTACACATTTGTCATACCTCTCAACCTTAGAGCTAAAACTCTGGACAAAACCATACATAGAAGTGGGACAAAGGCCCAAAAATAAGGACAATTTTTAAATATTGCTCTTATAAACTTAGAAAGATAATAGAATAGTAGGTCTTGCATTATTATGAATTTTTTGAAGGGTATGAAATCTGAAACTCAAATGTCTGTCATGATTTTCTAACTTCAGTCTTTAGTGATTTGCCACAAATTTGGCAAAAAAACCCACAATTTTATGAAAAACGGACCAACAATGTGATGCAAAAATATAAAATAGCCACACAATACAGCTGGGAAATTGTCAAAGAAAGCACACTTTTGTAATATTAGTATTGCTAACTTGAGCAGCTGACAAAATAAAAGAATCTACATGTATTTCTGAAATAAAAGTAATCTATAACTCTGATTATTCCAGTTATTTATTAACTGTAAGCCCTCTACGTTTTCTTCCAAAATTGCCATTTTGTGGAGGGATTATTAGGGGAAGAGCAACATTTTGAGCAAAATTTGAGGAAAGTTGAGAGGTTTGGATATGCCTAATTCTATAGACCAATTTATTTGCACGTACCTCTCAACCTCTTAATGCAGGAAGTCTGGACAAGGTCAAATATATTGGGGGAACATATAAACAGTACTATAAATTGCTCTTGTATAAACTGTGACAGTTTATAGAATAACAAGTCTTGCTTTAGCATGCATTTTTCTGAAGGTTATGAAGTCTGAAACTCAGTGTCTGTCATTATTTAGTGACTTAATTCCTAAACGATTTGCCAGAAAAAACACACATTTTATGAGGAACAAACCAAAAATAAGAAGCAAAACTCTATTCATTCTGGAATAATCTGGATAGTTGAGATGTATAGTTCAGCCGGGGCTGTCTTTGAGTTTGCTGCCCTTCCCCCCCTCACAAAATCATGGTTAAATGGAGCCTCTCCCTGCAGCCATTCCAATGAACCATTACTTGGCTATTTCACCCCATTTACCATAAACAGTAATTTGAATACTGCTTTACCTCTGCAATGATTTGGACTTGATTTGAAAGTTTTATTTTGCATTTTACAGCACACACACTAATAGATATCTGCTAAACAAAGCAATGCAGTCTCACAATGAAAAAAGACTTAGCATTAAAACGTCTCTCCCCTTGAAACTCACATTCATTGAAACAGCATTGAAACCCATGTTCAAAGAAAATACATTTTGCCAGTGGTAGATAAAGATTAACTTTGGGATGTTTTCAAATCACAGGCCCCTTGCACACAAAACATACACATGCTCTTTGATACACCCTTCTGATTGTATTAAATTATATTCCTTGTACAATACAGTAAAGTTTTAGAGGGTGTGTTAAATTTATTGTTTTGAACATGTTTCCAGTAAACAATGAAACAAAATGCATGCACCACTAATGACAAATCTTCTCAATTCAGAACATTTCCATCATAAAAGTCTACTCAAACTTCTACAGTCCACCAATATCAGTAAATATGCACAATCTCTGAAGATGTAAAAGTCATCTAAATAATTCCACATTAAAAAGATCTGTAACTAATGAAGAGGTTGCTGCTAGCAAACAACTTTATATTTCATTGTTTCATCTACAAATAAAGTGCCTGTTGCCCTTAAGGAATACATTGCTTATGTCACACTAAAAAAATCATAAGCTGCTAATATTGCAATAGGGAATGGATGGCAAACTGATAACAGGTTCATAGTTACTAGGTATCTTCAACAAAAAGGACTGCAGAATCCACCCCTTTGCAATAAAATACATCATCAGCAATGCATCTATCTACAGTGGGAGTAGAACCCACAGCCTTCTGCATTAAAAGCAAGTACACTACTTGCTGTGCTATAAACAATGGAAGCAGACTCAGCATAAGCAGCACTGTAACTTTTCTCCTCTGCAGCTCTCAGCTCCTTGTAAAATCTACTCAACACTCAGCTGTATCTCTGGACTTTGCAGCACAAGAAATCTGGAAAAAGCCAACATTTATTGGGGGAGGGAACAAAAGCCCCAAAACCAGGGAAACATTTTAAACATTGCTTGTATAATGTTGGAAAGTTGCTAGAATAAAATGCTGTGTTACCACCATACATTTCACTGCCAAGTCTTGGACCCAGGACTCTGTGGAGAACAGTCAGAGCAATGCACCACTATGCCAGATCAGCTGTTTTGTGAACAGGAGGAAGACTGAAACTTAAATGGCTACCATTTAGTGAATTCACTTCTCACCATAGCTGTCAACCTCTTAGCACAAAACACCTGAACACAGCCAATAATGGGGGAGTACAGCCCCCAAACATACTCAGAGAATTCAGTTCTCACCATAGCTCTCAACCTCTTAGCAAAAAATACCTGGACAAAGCCAGTAATGAGGGAATACAGCCCCCAAACATATTCATTGAATTCAGTTCTTACCATAGCTCTCAACCTTTGAACAAAAATCCTGGATGAAGCCAATAATGGGGGAATACAGTCCCAAAAATAAGGACAGATTTTAAATATCCATCTTATAAACTTAGAAAATTGCTACAATAAAAGATTTTGTGTTACCATGTACTTTCTGAAGAATATGAAGTCTGAAATTCAAATGCTTGTCATTTTTATTTATTTAACATTTGTTAACCAGGAAAGTCTGACTTGGAACTAAAGCCAACTTGCAGCAGAGGCCCAGGAAGAAACACTCCAGACACATGTCTTTGTAAGATGGGAGGACACCAGAGCACACCCACATAAACACACAGAGGAACTGCAGCCTCCACAAGAAGGCACCCCAGCCAACAATCGAACCAGAAAACCTGTAGCTAGCAGGCAACAATGCTACCACTGCACTACTGACTGTGCAAAGACACAAAAATACAGAAACCAGAGATTGTATGAGGAACAGAACAGGACAAATATGAGGCAAAAATCTGCATTTTGTTTTACAAATGGTAGGGGTAGGGAATTCAGGCTCTTGCCACCTGAGCCAAAGGTACAAAGTTCAAGTCTGCAGTATTCTGTACCCACCACCATATAGCATTTTACACCCACATGCACACATACACACACACACACACACACACACACACACACACACACACACACACACACACACACACACACACACACACACACACACACCCTCTGAGCCCAAATACAGTTCCATACCTTAAAGTCAGTAAAACGAGAGAAGCCCAAATATTCCTTCATGCAGTTCCAAATGTCCATAAAACAAGAGCAAGTCCTTCCTGTGAGAGCAGAGTAACATGGGTGTTACCCAGCCTGTGGACGTTCCCCTTCTAGTCTATGCAAGACTATAGTTGTAACTGCATAGACCTCTGGGATATTGCTGCTGAATGCTGTCTTCCTAATCCAGACTGCTGGTGAGACAGTCTGGATTCTGTGTGCATGCTCCAGACTGGTTTACCAGCAGTCTGGATATCATGAAATGCCACGAGTGTGCATGTGCGATGTTCCACGACTCGCATTTGTTTTTCTTTTCTTTTTTATTTTACAGCTTGGAGGGGCTGCAGTCTTGCATTTCAATAGCATGACCTCCCCTGAAACAAGATAACTTTGTTTGTCTGTCAATTTGAAAGTTTTTTTTAAGTATTTAAAAATGTTTTTCCTGTGGAAAAAAATTGTTCTTATTTTATTTTTGTTGAGTGGCAAGTGTTTTAAAGTCCTTTTTACTGTGCTTTTCATTGAAAAAAGTGACCTTTAACAACTTTAAATTTTTACCAGCTTTTGCTGCTTGTATTCCCTAGGAAACAGTCATAAGTTTTGACTTGCCCATGGAGGAAATAGTCATTCCCAAGGTCAGTCCTACTTCCAGCCACAAAAAGAAAAAGGTAAGCAAACAGCCTTGGCCACCACAGTTGGCTAGCAATTTGTGTCAGATGCAGGTGGATGACTGCGCTGTGGCTATTTTTGAACCTCAGACCACTCATCTTTTACACAGGATCCCATTCTTTGAAACTGTTAACCGGTTCCACTACTTTCCTTTCTATCTCAGTTTTCAACTTCTTCTGATTTCCTCATTTGCTGCCATTACAATTGTCTCATCTGTACTCAGATTCATCCTATGTGCCTTCAGTTTTGCATTACATTCCCATATCTTTTTGCTGACTTTCTTGTGCAGTCTGTCTGCAATGTCACATCATCTGCATACAGCAAATTTGTTCATCTGTCCCCTCCAGCCTGTTTACTGATGTAGTCTGTCACCAGTATAAACAGCAGTTGGCTCAGAGTTGAACCCTGTTGCACACCCACTCACACTGGAAACCCCCTCTGGGAGTCCAAACACTGTTCATACTTGAGTTATTCAGCCCTTGTACATAGCCTCCACCAATTCTATCAATGTTTTTTGGACTTTGAACCACCTCACCACTGCCCATATTAGCTTTCTTGGGACCTTTATATATTCTCTCCAAGTCTAGGAATGTCCAGTTGGACTCTATTCTCATCTCTAGCTTCATCTCAGCTATCTGTTTCATTGCAAATATTGCATCTATTGTGCTGCATCCTGATCTGAATTTGACCTACTCATCTCTCATCTTACTTCCTACTACTTTGTGTATTCATTTATCAGTCACCCTCTCCAGAACTTTCATGCAATGTAATAGGAGTTTGATATCTCTGTACTGCCCACAGTTGTGGATGATCTTTTTGTTCTTTCACACTGTTACTACAGCGCTTACTCAACAGTCATCAGGGAAACACCTTTCCCTCCATAGTGCTAGGATTACCCTAATTTTTCCTCTATCTCATCCAACAAATTGATCATATCTGATCTGATCTCATCCCTGACTTTATTTTCCTTACTGAAGTTTTTACATCTTCTAGCAAATGTGTCTCTTCTTCTTTCATCACCACAGGCTGTTTCTCGGACAGTACAGCTTCTATGGGATTTTCTTCATTAGGAAGCTGCTGAAAGTACTCCTTCCATCTGCCTTTTATTTCTGTGGGATGGTGAGCAGGTTGTTACTGGAATCCCTTATGATTTGTGGCTGACTATCCTCTTTATCTTTCTCTCTTTGCCTTGCAAGCTGAAAGACTTTATTTGTGCCATCTACCAAGTCACTTTCCAGAAGATTGTAGAGTACCTCTGATGCCTTGTTCTTTGCTGTTGCAACTCCTTTCTTAGCTTCTTTGTTAGACTGCCAGTATTCTTTCTTTGCCTGGAATGTCTTTCTATTTCCCACTTTTTCTTGCAATTCTTTCTTGTGTTGACTTCCCGGAATTCTGCATTCCACCACCAACTTTCCTTATGTACCCTATTTCAGCACTTGACTCAGCCACATACCTGTTCTGCAGTCTTCACACATGCTGTTTTGAGGTGCTGCCATTTTTCTTCAACTCCATCTATTTCTGTTTTTTACTGAGGTTCTAGAACCCCGAGTAATTCCTTGAACCCTTGTATTTTCTCTCCAGTCAACTTCCAGGTCTTCAGCCTAGCATCTTTAGATCTTAGAGCATTCTCTGAGCACTACTTGTAGCTGATTGATTTATGCTGTGGGACAAATTTTTCCCTGGGAATGACTTTGCAATCACTGATTTTATCACAGTGCCCTTTCCTTACTAGGAGGAAGTCCACCTGATTTGCATGTCGACCACTCTTGTATGTGATCTTGTGTCTGTCTTGCTGAACCATGTGTTGACCACCATCAAGCCATTTGTTGGACAGAAAACTAGAATGGCCTTTCTTTCTTTATTCATGTTGCCCCACCAATGTGGGCAAAGACAGCCCTCATATCCTGTTCTGTCTGCTGCAATATTTGCTTTCAGGTAAACTATTAGCATCACCAATTCATGCTGTCCTACTTTAGCTATAGGTCTTGTAACTGCTGTCTGAATGCACTCTTTTCATCACCATCACAACCCTGCTGATGGTCATATGCTGAGATTATGAATACTGCTCTATCTTTACCCTGTACATTGATTGCAATGATTCTATTATTAATTTCGATGACACCCCTATTTTCTGAAGCCTCTTCCTCACCACAATTCCCACACTATTTCCAGTCTCTTTTCCTCCTCCATAGTTGACTCTGTATCCCAAGCCAAGTGGATTTGCTGCACTGCCCTTCCATCTTGTCTCCTGGAGACATAGGATGTCTAACCTCCTCCTTACTATTATGTCATCCACTTCCTGTCAGTAAACCTACAATGAGTGTAGCAATCCTTAGTGATTGTTTGTCAGATTGATTGGTTTTACTTCCTGCTTTCACTCAACAGTTATCACAGGTAATACCTCTCAACTGTCCAGATTTTTGCAGAATGTCTAGATTTTTGCCTTATAGTTTTGCTGTATTTTCATAAAATTGTGGTTTTCTGACAAAACACTGGGAAATCATTGAAGACTTAAGTCAGAAAATAATGGCAGACAATCGAGTTTCAGACTTTATATCCTTCAGAAAATTCATACTAATGAAAAACTTGTTATTCTATCAACTTTCTAAGTATGTAAGAGCAATATTTAAAAAGTGTCCCTATTTTTGGTTCTTTGTCCCCCCATTATTTGTGGCATTGTCCAGATTTCTTGCTCTAAAAGGTTGAGAGGTATGCAGGTAACCCAAGATGGGTGACTGGACACCAGCTGGTGGATAGCTTATTGACCTAGGGTTGCTAGGCTTTATGGCAGTCATACACTAGCCAATAGGGGCACATACGCCCTTCCCGCTATTAGCATGGATCCCTGGTGTAAGTCTGTGTAGGTTGAGACCACTTATCACAGGCAAATACCTATGCCCATTTGGTGACATTAGCCAATACGATGAATCACCTAGAGCCATTTTTCCACTACTGAGTGGCTATCCCTGACACAGCGTGCAGTCTGTGATTAGTTTTCTCCTGTCTTGAGGATACTGCGCACAGTTGATGCCCAAAGTGGATGGTATATACAACTTTTCCTTCTATAGGGCATTCTTTAGAGTCTGTGCTGCTGCCCACAACTCCATTCATGTGTGTTTTTGAGATGAAAACACTCAGCATGGTATTGAGAAGTGGAAAGAACACCAAAAATACCCAGGGAGAACATCCAAGCTCCATACATGCATTGAGCAACAGTCAGGACTGAACCTCGTAATTTATGCATGGGAGACAAAGACCTTAGCCATTATTACAACTGCATATATCTCTCTGTCTTTATTTTTTCTGTTAGCCAGACTAATGCCCCTAAAAAGGCAGATAGAATGTTTTTAAGTTTTATACACACTTCCCAAATCTGACCCAGCAGATTTAGCTTTAGTTATTCCTACTACTGCTAAACAGTTAGTTAATTTCTATCTTACTCTTTATGATAAGGGTGGGAAAATTATTGATGAGTACAGGAAAACAACGTATGCTGCTGCAACTTTGATTTTGAGAATTTTGAATTGTCAAAATGACGTTAATGTTTTTTTCTGACTAATTATAAAAGTATGAGGAATGTTTGGCCTACAGTTTTTTCTTGTGAAGAAACATCCACTTTAAATTATTTAGTTTCCTTTATTGTACAAGTCACTTCTGTCTGTTTATAATGGGTGCATATGACTCAGTTGATAATTCATCCAGGGCTATAGTTTCTGGTACTGTTTTAAGGAGGCTTGCTTGGCTGCATTTTCAGAGGCTCCCAAGAGGATGTGAATCATAAGATTTTATTTTCTCTTCTGAACAGAGATTCATTTTTTGGTTCCTTTGTTGCAGAGGTGATCAAAAAGTGTGATGAAAGGGGAATGTTAAATCGGGGAATCTCTAAGATTTTCTGCCCTACTTTTTCTAATTTTCTAAGGGATTCTTTAACCCCCATCTAATTTTGGCATAATGGCAGGGGCATTCCAGAAATAATTCAGGAACATCCAAAACTAAAAATGGTCCAACTAACCTTTTACTGTTTAAGGGGCTTTGTTCCCCATCTCTCAACCTGGCAGTCCCTTTCCCTTCCAGAAAGTCTGAGTCTTCATATTTTTCATTAGCAACAGATCGGTTCTGAAGATCATTCATCAAGGTAACAGATGGCAGTGACAGGATATTCCACTTTGCCAGGAGGTTATTCTACACCCACCAAATCTGATTCTTTTATTTCCATCTGTCCTTCATAACATACTGTTCCTGGGACAGATAGAACAATCTGGGAAAGGTTTTTGTTCAAGGATGTTTTTAGTTTCAAAGAAACAAGATGTTTGGAGACCATTTTTTGGTCTTTTTTCTTAGACCTGTGTGTGATACTGCCTAACTTTAAAATTATGTCATTTCTAAATAGTTTGTTACCTCATTTTCCTCATTCAAGTTTCCTGGTAACTCTACATTTAAAATATGCTTATCATTCCTTTTCACCCAGCTTCGGGTAGTTCTTATGATTTTGTTTTTTGGATCACTTTATCAGTTCACTGCTTCACCCTTTGGATTATCCACTGCAACAAGGGTGTTCACTAAGTGGCTAGCTCCAGTTATAGGTCTGTGCAGACTACAGGATATCCACTTTCTTTTTTTTCCATATTTAGATAACCTGCTTATCTTTGCAGAGTCTTTTTCAATGTGTTGGGAATCTCTCATTTGAGTGAGAGATTTTGTACACAAGCTGGGATTCCAGAATAAAATTCTAAAGTCATTTTTGACTTCTTCACACATGATTGTACTCCAGGGGTGTTCGCTGAACACTTCAGTTCAGACTAAGGTTTTCCACTCCAACTTTGGTCACTGCAAGGGAATACCTCAGGATTTGGGGGTCTCATGGCATGCATGATTCTCATGACAACCCTGGCAAGGCTTCACATGAGAAGGACACAATGGTATCTGAAGTCTCTTTTGTCCCAGGGTCAACTTCCCTTGTCTTTTCAAATCATAATGCTTGGGTTTGTATATAGAAAAATTACTTGGTGGAGACAGCAAATATTCCTAAAGTTATGTATCTCCTTATCCCTTCTTGTTCCAAAGCAGTCAATTATCATAGATGCCTTGTTTTTTGCTTGAGGAGCAGATCAAGCAAGGTGTGTGGGACACCTAGCACATATGCAACCACACAAATGTGAAAGAGCTGCTTTCTCTGCTAAGGCACTCAACTCTCTGAATAATCTTTTGTCATTGTGGGGAACCAAGTCATACCCCTTTTGCAGATTAACCATGTTAGCTTGAGATATAGCTTCATAGCACAGTCTCACTCTATAGGCATCCTTCATTCTATCAGTGCAATATTGTGTGGCAGGCAAGCTGCACAGGACAGAGCAGACACTCATGTATGCAAACTAGTTTAAAGGATCTTCCATGATTGTATCCATCTGTAGGGAGTTCCTGTAGGAGATCCATTTGCCTCTCCTCTAAATAATCATCTGGCAAGATTCTGCTCCTGAACTCCATGCTAAAATGCCTGGAAGACAGATGCCTTTTTCTTCTTCTTTGATAAGAATGTTCTTGTATGTTTGTATATCAGTTTCACTGATATCCAGGGTACTTCTGAAGAGTAAGTAGGAATCCACCAAGATCTTTGTGGTGACTTCCTTTCTGGCACAGGCAACAGTGATTCTTCTTTCTTTTGCAAATGTCCAGGGGAAATTATCACAAGCTTCTTCACAAAATTGATCTACTGACATAAGATCGGGGGTGTTTGTTACACCCCAACCCCAAACAACTTTAACTGTCTGCCTGGATGATAGGGTCTTGTTTTCCTTTAGGCATCTGTTTACTAAGGACATGCAGCAGGTATTAATGGAGGCAAGAAAGCCTGTTACTAGAAAATCATATATTAACAAATAGAAAATGTTTTCTAGTTGGTGCTACCAACAACATAACCAGCACCCACTCATGGCTAGTTGTTCTCTGGTTTTACAATATTGTGAGTTGCTTTATATGGCTTTTCTTACTCCTCCATCAAGGTTCATTTATTGTCCATTTCACCATCATGTCTGCCCATGGATCCTCCTCTTTCAAGGATTTCTCATGTCAGAATGTTTTTGAAAGGGATTATACTTAAAAGGCCTCTAAGAAAATCATTGACCCTTTCTTGGGATCATAGATTTGTGTTAGAGATACTCACACTTGCCCCTTTTGAATCAGCAAGTCTGGCTGACTTGATGTTATTAGCATGGAAACAGTTTTACTGATTGTGGGTGTTCTCTTTCCCCTTTGTTATTTGTGTTATATTTATAGCCATTTGCAAAGAAAATAAGGGACTCAGAAATTCAAGAATATAAATGGTTTGGTAATCAAGAAAAGCTAGCTTTATTTGCAGACAATATTGTTTTGTACCTGATAAAACCAGGAAAGTACATCTCAGTGTTATGGAACATTCTAAGATAGTTTCAGGTCTCTTCAGGATATAAAATTAATGAAGATAAAATGAAGGCTAGTGCTGTAAACTATGTACCCACACATGAGTTGGTTCAGCAATACTCATATTTATGGGGATAAAGTAAAATAAAGTACTTACAAATATGAGTTAAAACAGATTCTGTTATGGCAGCTAAGGATGTGTGGGAAGAAACTAAACAAAAGATAATACAAAACTGAGAACCTAGAAGATCTTGTTTATGAATATGGATAGGAAGATAAAAAAGTGAAAATATTTTAGTCCCTTTAGTTTTATTTATAGGTCAAGTATATTTTTAAAAACTAGAGGAGATGTTGTGGATAGTTATTAATAAAGAGTTGAACAATTTTATCTGGGAGGGAAAGAGGACAATGGTCAAGTTGGATAGGTTGATCTTTCCAATAGAACAAGATGGATTACCTGATTTGAGGGGAAAGTCTAGAGCTATGCAGTTAAAAGTCTTATACATAACACAAAAAGAAAGTTACAGTTCAAAGTAGAAAGAGATGATGTTGAAACAGAGATGAAATTCAAGAAATAAGGAGAGAGTTGGATTTTGGATGCAGAGCTATAACAACCAGTCATACAGAATATTATATTCATAAAATAGCAGAAAGTATCTAAGAACTAAGTCAACACAGGAATGAAGAAAGGAGATTCTTTCAATAGGGATGACTGCAATTAGGGATACAGAGAACAGGCAAGAAGGGCTGTATTTTAGAAAAGGAAACTGTGAAAGGAACCAAAGAACTGGGAACAAATAATTAAGAAGGAAAGGTAATAAAATGGGAAGAGGCCAAGAAGACATTTGAACTGCATGTTAGAGACTGCCTTCCCTATCAGGAATTGATATCAGAGTATAGGCAAAGAGAAAGGAATAGGGGAATCCTAAGTGAAAGACCTTCTCTGTTACATTTTTAGTTGAATTTAGAACAGAAGGGGTCTATATTAGATCAGCGAATGCTTAAAAAAGCGAACACTGGTTGATCGACCTTATGTAAGCGAAAGCTTACAATCTCGAACTGTCAGAGCAGCGATTTTTTTCCTAGGGAAAAAAATTACTGATCCAAAACACATACACACAACACAAGCACACCAAACAAATAGAATTCCACACACATACACCTAAAATCTGACACTTAACCCTACTCTAAACTGTGCACACACCACTAACTATCCACTTACCTTATCCCAAACCCTAACCCTAAGGTCTGTCACTATCGCACACTCACCTCACATGCTCCCTAATCCTAACTCACCTAAACCCACCCTAACCCTCATGTCCACACAATTGCACACATACCTATCCCGCGCCCTAACCCTAACTCACCTAACCCACCCTAACACTCACATCCACACAATCGCACACTTACCTGAATCCGACCCGTAACTTTCCACCACAGCACTGAAAATACCAAAGCAACAGAAACGGACAACCAAATTATTTCCCTAGGAAAAAATGTGGGTTTCTGTTGCTTTGATATTTTGAACATTCGCTTAAATAAGTTTGATCAATCAGCGTTCGCTTGTTTAAGCGTTCGCTGATCTAATAAAAAGAATTATGACTTTAAAAAGAATGTTGGTTCTTATAACAGTAAGAAAGTGCAGAAATCACACAGGACTGAGAAAGTATAAAGGGCAAACAGGGCATTATTGCTTAGCTGAAACTAAGAGATAAACAGTTGAGCATCAGAGTGAGCACTGAGAATTATGTTTCAGTAGAACCAGTCCATACTCTTCTGATCTTAAAGCAGTTAGCTCTCCACTCCTAAGCTGTCCCCACACCTGGGGAGGACCTTTGGTGTTTTGGAAGACATGGTAGGTCACTAAGGACAGGAGGACTATGGCAGACAGTCTGATGGCCATAATAATACTGGAGGGAGGAACAAAAAATCCTAAGAAAAGATTGCAAAGTGGCTGCCTACCAACAGTTATATGAAGAAAGGTTACTTAATTATAATAGAATAATCCACAGACATATACTTCTTCACAAGCCTAGCAGAGGTGCAAAAAGTTTTGTTACCATGCATCTTGTTTAAACCACATGTACAGAATACATGGAATACATTGTTTTGAAACTGAACTTTGCCTGGGATACAGAAATGCTTAGTATGATGCAGAAGCCTTATTTTGCAAGGCTTACACATTGCACAAATCCTTTCATGCTCTTTGACTGCTCTCCCACTTGGGTTTTCTCCTTATGGGGCAAAACCACATGCTAATGCAGCAGTCTGGAGAGGTGATTAACGCAGTTAGCCATGTACTGTCCTGCAGAAATGGTTGCAGGTCCCAAATTACTCAGGTTGTGTGATACAGAAAATCAGTCAGTCAAGTAAAATGTTATGCTAAGGGAAAACATAAATTTAATAAAAAGACCATTCACCTCTACAAAGAGTACTTATGGTACAGATAACACCACTGAAGCCAAGGGTGTGTGTGTGTGTGTGTGTGTGTGTGTGTGTGTGTGTGTGTGTGTGTGTGTATGTATGAGAGAGAGTGTGTGCATGTGCCTGTAGGGGATTCGGAATCTAGTAATTTGCCTATGTGCGTATGTGTGTGTGCTTGCATGAGTGTGTGCATCTTGCGCTTCTCTCTCTCTCTCTCTGTCTCTCACTCTGTCTCACTCTTTCTGCCTGCAGGTAGTCACAGCTTGGAAGATAGGGGATGTCAAGTGTGTGTGTGTGTGTGTGTGTGTGTGTGTGTGTGTGTGTGTGTGTGTGTGTGTGTGTGTGTGTGTGTGTGTGTGTGTGTGTGTGTGTGTGTGTGTGTGTGTGTGTGTGCACGTGAGCATGCACTTGCTCATGCGAATGCACACAGTGTGCATATGTGTGTAGGTGGCTAATGAGATGCCTAGACTTTTACAGAGAATATTGGCAAAACCAAGTTTAACACTGCAGTGCTCGATTAAGAAACATGGTAATGAGCTGTTAATTAGGTCTTTCACTGTGCACCTTTATCTTGCATCTGAATCAGAATTTCTCACTGCCGTGCTTATTGACCAACCCATGTAGAGCAGTTAGCACAGGCAGTGAGAAATTCTATGAATCCTAGACTTTCCTTACAGTTTAAAGAATGAACATAAATTCAATTCAAAATGAGGAATACAAAGAGCGTACACTTGTGTATATTCAAAAAATCCAGATAGAGACTGTAAACAAATTTGGCTGTTGTGTATAAACAGAACTAGATTTGGACAATCAAATTTTGCATAAATTTCTCTTCTTTGAACACTGTTGTTTCTTCAGTTATTGAGACTTCATCAGAGTTGTGTCTGAACAGAAAAGCGTATATAAATAATGACATGTATAAAACATGTGACTCAACATCCTCTGGTCAGAAACATAACAGAACTTTGTGAAAATGTCGCTTTAAAGTAGTTTGAAAACAAGCAAAATACATATAATTTACAACTTGCATTTACTCAATAAGCTTAATTAAGAAGAAAAAAATCATCTCTTCCTTTATTGAAACTTCATCAGAATGAAGTTTGTTTAATTAAAAGCAGTATTTAAACAAGAATATATTTAAAATATGTGACTTACATTAGCCAGTCAGAAATACATCACCATTTTAAGAAAATGCTAACGTAAGGGAATTATAAAATATGCAAAAATACATATAAATAAATTATAACTTATGTTAACATAGTGGATCTTAATTAAAAAAAATAACTTACACTTACACATATTAATTTTAGAATACAGTTATCATTAACATGGTCATTCAGACCCGGTGTGGTATATGTATTCAATGCTACTTCCCAGTGCAGCATACATAACTGTAACACACTATTATGATCCCTCCCATCCTTCATCACTCAAAACTTGCTCAGCAACTAAGAAAAAACTGTAATCTGGAATATAACTGCTGTGCCTGTGAATGGTATGGTGTTCATTATCACAACATATGGAGTATTAATGTTCACACACACACACACACACACACACACACACACACACACACACACACACACACACACACACACACACACACACACACACAAACACACACACACACACACACACACACACACACACACACACACACACACACACACACACACACACACACACACCACACACTTTTCAGCCACCAAACTAGGATCTAAACACGAAAGGTGGAGGAGTGTCCATATTCACCATGGATATTTACACCACCAGGCTAGTTGCACAACACAATGCATCTGAAATTCTCCAGGTGCAACTAACACTAGGTAAGACTGCAATCCAAATTGCAGCTTGCTGCAGATCCCCCACCATACCCCAAGATTCTCATTACACCTTTCCAAACATACTGGAAAATATTAAGATACAACCAAACACCCTAATGCTGGGTGATTTCAACTACCCTGCCATTAACTGGGAAAACTACTCGTGTACCAACACCTTTGCCCAATGGTTCTTGGAATTTTTAAATTCCAATGCCCTGGATCAACTAATCCATAGTCCCACCAGAGGCTCCAGTATCCTAGTCCTGGCAATTACCAACATGGGAAATTGATGATCCACGCCTATGGTCACCCCCTCGTTGGTCGGGTCAGACCATACGCTGATCACCCTTAACATCCACATCCCATCTCTACACCCCAGTAAGGAAACCTCCATAAAAAACTTCTCCAAAGCCAACTTCATGCTACTCAAGTCAGAAGTGACAAGCTTCATGACACCCATGCAGACAGGAATTGAAAGTTTGACTGCTGAGTCCTACACTAAGGCACTGTATGAGCACATCCACTCATGCATGAATTGTGCCATCCCAAATAGAACCAAGATGCTCTCCTCCAAAAAAAGGAAATCAATCTGGTGGTTCCCCTACCATAAGCAAACTATACAACAAAATGAAGAAACTGTTGCAGAAAAGAGGAAAATCCCAGGATGCAAAAAAACTCCCTTACTAGCCTCAGTAAGAAGCTGAAATCCCTCATAAAATCCTCCAAAGCTAGTTACGAAAATAAAATTGCCAAAGATTCTAAAGACAACCACAAGGCATTCTATAACTATGTCAATAATCTAAATGGCAATGACCAGATCTGCTCTGAGCTACAACAGAATGGCATTAAATATACTGATCCCAAGGATATTGCCAATATCCTGGCAGATCAATTCAGTGCCAACTTCAGCCCTCCCTCACCCCCTAAAAGGCCCATCTCAATACTGAAAGATTGCCAAATTCTGGTAATAATGGCCACACAGGTAAAAAATGCATTATCCAAAGCTAAGAATACAGCATCCATGGGACCAGATGACATCCTGGGCTGTGTACTACATGAACTACAAAATGAACTGGCACCTCACCTAAGTGTCATGTTTAATCATACCCTCACCTCAGGCTTCATGCCCACTGAGTGGCACACAGCTACAGTTATCCCACTCCACAAGGGGGGATCCACCTTAGATCCTGGGAACTACTGCCCCATCAGTCTGATGAGCCTGATCTGCAAGGCCATGGAACGTATTGTCATGGAACTTATAAACAAAGACATTGGCAACCTTCAAAAACTGGACTCCACCCAGTTTGTGTTTGTGAAGGGCCAATCTTGTTTCTTGAACCTGATTAACTTCTTTGAATCAGTCTCCAGAGCTGCGGACGAGGGTAAGGTGGTCCACACTACCTATCTGGACCTTGCCAAGGCCTTTGACACCATCCGCAACCCTGGATTCCTAGATAAACTTACTAAGCTGGGCATTAATCTCTACATCACTCGATGGGTTGCTGACTGGCTTACTTACTGACAGAACCCACACTGTAAAAGTAGCTGACTCCAAATCCAGCTCCAAACAAGTGACAAGTGGAGTACCTCAGGGTTCAGTCCTGGGACCGCTATTGTTTGTCATCTACTTCTCTGAAGTACAAGGCAGCCCTAAGGGACTCTGGCTAACAAAGTTCACAGATGTCTGCAAACTGGAAGCCATTATTTAATCCCCAAATGATGTGGATACTCTACAAAAGGGCCTTGCAAAAACAGACGCTTGATGCCAGAGCCATGGGCTCAAGCTCAATGCCAGGAAATGTATAGTTATCCCCTTTGGGAAAAAACATGTACCCATGAATTACCACATAGGTAGCAGTACACTAAACACTGAAAGTGTGATAAGAGACTTAGGGACACAGGTGGACAGTGGTCTCACCTTCGATAACCACATCACCACAACAGTCAGGAAATCCTTCTATGTGGCATACCTCATCACTAAGGGCTTTTCATCCAGAAAAAAGCAGGTCATTGTCCCACTGTACACATCCCTCATTAGACCCATTATAGAATGCAATGCCCCATTTGGTATGTACCTCTCAAGACATCCGCAACAACTGGAAAGGCTGCAGAAATACCTCACTAAAAGAATCACAGGCCTAAAGCAAATGCCCTATGCTGACCACCTTAAAAAACTCCAGCTACACTCTGTCACATATCGTCTACTCAGAGGCGATCTTTGCTTAACATAAAAGTCCATGTCAAACCCAGAGCTGTTGGACATGCTACACTTAAAGAAATCCCAATCCCTCAGTCCGAGTAACGTTGCTATTAAAAAGCTGCCTATCCTAAACACAAGCAGCTAATCACACCTGAGAAACTGCTGATTAGACCAATCAGCCAACTTCACAACTTGTCATAAACTTACAGCCAATATAACACTACCAACTGATTTGCAAAAATATTCAATCAATTATAATACAATCACTAACTCACCTCTGTTGTTCCTCCTGATGCTATTAAATAAAATGAAAAAGCTATACTTTACTAGTAAAAACGTAAGGCAACTAAAAAACTTCATAAAGCAAAATTAAAAATAAAAAACTTCTCTGGAAACGTGTATTTAATAATCTTCATACTATGCCTAACCAATCTGATACAGAGAACAAAAACTATGATTAATGTACAAACTCTTACACGATTGGTCACAGAACTGCATACATACCCAATGCTTGCTCAAACTCATGACTACCAATCTCTTTTTAAAACTAAAAATAAGAACCAATCATTACTCAACCTAGGTATCACTAACCCAGCAAAAACATACCAAGGAAGAACATCTCTATCAGCATTTATAATCTAAATATTACTAGAAACACAAAAATGTAAACACTCATCTTGTTATAGAGCACTAAGCAGTGTTGAAATCACATCACTGTATCAGTCAATAACTTATAAATTAAATCACTTAAAAGCATAACTGAATTTTATGTGACAATACTCTGATCAAAAAATTCATGAATAGAGATTGATCCATTCACAACTAGAAAAACTATTAGATATGTTAAAAATGATCAAATGCTTGGAGACAAAAAAACTAGTTTTAGCTCCGAGTACTGCTACTGTTACATAGATGCCTATTCTAAGAACAAGCAGCAATCATATAAGAGAAACCCCTGATTAGACCAATCAACAAACTTTACAACTTATCATAAAATTACAGCCAGTGTGACACTATCAACTAGTTTGTAAAAATCCTCTATCGCTTGTAATACAATCACTAATTCATCTCCATTGTTCTTTAGGATGCTATTAAATGAAATCAAAAAGCTGTACATTACTAATAAAAAAGCTGTACATTACTAATAAAAATGTAAGGCAACTAAAAAGTTTCTCTAGAAGCATGTAATCTACACAATATGTCTAGCCAAATACAAGAAATATTGGCTGAACTTGATATACGATGGCAGACCTCATGTCTAAATAAAGTGCACTAGATGCTACACAAATTGCATTGACATAACTTATCTATATGCCTAGATGATGGATTAAATCACTAAATCAATAAGTCGCTTAGTAACAAACCATTGACAGACTCAACTTCACTCAATGTAAAACCTACTAAAAGAAAGAGTTGTTGGCTGAAAACTGTAATCCTATCTATTCATTGGTTGAGATGTGACAAATCATCTCACTTCCACTAAGGAAGATGCTGCCGTCCATCAGTATGATGGAAAATGTCCTTTTGGGAAACATTCTAAATACAACACTATAATTGTGAACTGAATCACATAAATATAACCTATCATTAATATCTAAACTTGATAACTAATAGTCAAACATATATGTGCTCAACTGTAGCAAATTCAGAAACTAAAACAAAATACTTTTTATTGGTTGAAATCATCAATCCTGGCTTTTCATAGGTAGAATTCTGATAAATCATCTCATTCACACTAAAGGGAGTGCTATTATACATCATCAAAATGTCAGCACCAAGGAACATGTAGAGTTAATATATGCTTCTAATTGTGATCTGGTTATTTAACCATAAGAACTGCCTAGGAATAACAGGGCTGTTGCTTCATCTATAATGGCAGCAGTTCAGCTTATCAAAAAAGATGACTTAAAAATCTAAACAGTTTCAGTAATCCAGCACCTCTACACCATCAATGAAGAATTCAAACCACTTATAACACAACAAAAAACAAATACAGAAAAATATAAACCCTCAAGTCAAAGAACCCAGTAACTAAATATCAAAAATTGCACCTCACAACTATTTCTTACATAATCCCTTATTACACTTTCCCATTAAGACCAAACTTTTTATCTGCTTGGAGCTGGAGAATCCAAGCCACCTCCCTGCATTCTGTCCTATTCACAATATCAACCAATCGGACACCCTTATAAATAGTTTCAATAACCATAAAGTTGAAACTATGAGCATACCCTTCATCAACATGTTTGGCTAATGAATTACTAACATCACCTAACTTAATACTCCTCAAGTGTTCTCTAAGTCATTCAAAGAATATTCTATTCATCTTCTCAATATAGAAAAGTGAACATAACACACATTTGGCTAAGTAGACCAAATTCTTGGTTCGACAATTAGCAGACACTTCAAACACATATTGTCATCCAGTAACAGGATACCAAAATGTATTACTGCTGTCTATATATTGACAATAGTTACACTTTCGACAGTTGATTGTGTCATCACATTTCATATCAACTGGTCAACACTTTGGTCCATAACATAACATTCATTTAAGGGAACTCTTATTCTTAAAAATAAACAAGGGTTCCTTACCTATTAATGCATTAATTTCACTATCTGACATCAAAATGTGTCAGTTCTTTTTAATAGAACTGCATACACGGCTAACATTACTCGAATAATGTATGCAAACTGGTGGGGTAAACTTGGACACACACCTATTGGGGTCACTATCACCTGAACATTGGGCAAAACTCAAATCTAAGTAGAAGGGTTCTGCTCTCCCTTCTCTCATAGTTCTCACTTCATTCAGCTCAAGATCTACTTCAAGTTCATTATATCCTCTAGTCAGGAACTCATTTCTCATGAGAGATAGCTATCTCTCAAATATAGTAGCCTCGCTACATAACCGTGAGATTCTCATGGCTTGTCCCTTCATTATGTTCCTAAAATTATGTCTGAAATGACGAATACTCCTATGCAAAACATGGTTGCGATGTACCGTTTTCCTAAACCTTTTAGTCTTGAATCAGTTATCGACTGTTTTCTCTAACTTCACATCTAAAAATGAAATGGCTGTAAGTGATTCCTGTTTAGCAAAACATAAAAAGTCAATAGTCTAATGTAAGTAACCAAAAAATTGATTAAGCACTTCTAGTGGACTTCTCCAAATAAGGAAGACAATGTCTGCAAACCACCTATAAAAGCATATGTAAGGTAAGTAGACACTACTTAAAACATGAAGATTCCCACTGCACTACCATGCTATTAGTGTAGCTGTTTGCGCAGGACATGCCCATCGCCACAACAGTTCATTGCCTGTAATATTTATTATCGAAAACAAACACATTGTTCTCTAATGTGTTTTCAGTAAACAAACATAACAAATCTACATACTTCATATCATAAGAACTATTTGTGCAAAGAGACTGTCTAGCCATCTCGATTCCTATTTGGTTAGGAATCACAGTGAACAATGAACAAATGTGTATTGTCACTAATAAATCACTAATTCACTGAATTTAAAGACAAGTGTGTCAACCTCAGCCTATTCTATGGTGAAATATCAAACTATATGTATGACTGCATCACCTCTTATATTGGTACAGCAGCAATGCTTAATGATAGCTGTACCTACAAAAAACAAGTACCATGGTAAATTAAAAAAAAGCAGACTAATGTCTCACTACCATAAATTCTACAAGAGATGAATGAAACTCCTTAAATTATATAGCAGAGAAAATACCAAAAGCACTAAAATAAAATGAAAAACACTATCAGGTGAACTAAGGAAGCCAAAATAGTTATAAATCATTCCTTAGCTATGTTAAAAAAACTAAGAAACAATGCAATACATTGCTTTGGGCTTATTCATATAAAACATCTATTCTCACCCAACGGACACAGCCAACATTCTTACAAAAGTCTGTGCCAGTTTCACCCTCGTGGCTTCTATTCAAAGCCAGAAATATCTGAATCCCATACTCTCCCAATTACCTCTAAATAGCATACCACGATGAAAAGTACTTCCTCCATGGGCACCGGCAATATACCTGACTGATTATTCATATTAAACTTTCTCTTGAAACTCACTTCTTAAATTGTTTAACCTAAATTTAACTACTAGCTTCATCCCTGATGACAGCTACTAGCTTCATCTGTCGTGACCGTCTTTTTCCAGTCATGATGTCTATCCATAAGGGTGGCTTTATAACTGATCCAGATAATTACATACCTGTCACTCTAACAAGCCTCATCTGCAAAGCCATAGAAAAGTATGAAAGTGACCAGTGGTGTTCTTCAGGGCTTGGTGCTCAAATTTCTCAAATCTCCACGCAGAGAACCAATACCAATGGCTAACAAAGTTTGCAGATCACTGCAAAAATGGGTATTGCTGTTAAGTCACCTTCTGACACCCAATCCCTTCAGAATAGATTTTCCCAAGTAAAGCCTTGGTGTACCTGGACTGTTCCATTCATTTTGAGATTTCTCAATAACTCCTAGTTTATGCACTTCCAGTTCACTTATTGCTTTTTGCTTTGAGATTCTGATATCCTGTATGGTTTTAAGTTTAACTTCTCCCCAGCACAGTTTTATGTGATATTATATTAAACATGTCCTTCCTGACAGTTCAGAAAATAGGTCTTTATTCAGCAGCAAAACACTTTTATTTTCTGCTTCTGCGCCTTAGACAATGTTTTATCTATCTGAGCAGCAGTCATGCAATTCCCTAACATTGTACTACTGGTATCTATGTCAGCCGTCAGATCACTATAGAAAGATTCGATTTACCTTCATGGTTTTAACTCATTCCCTCCAGTACAGCTCTTTTGAGTGTGTACCTTTAACTCCCACTGGCTGTGGTTTGAACCTTTAAAAAAATGAAGTTATCACCTTACAGTTCTAACAAGTACTCATTGACAGAGGTCAAATATCAATACAATTGTGTTTGCTGTCATGTATGCTTCAAGATGAAATATTCTGATACCTTGTATGTATCATGGTTTTGGAATTATTACTGCAAATATGAACAAGTAATATCTGATGCCTAGAGGCTTCAGTAGAAGATAACTGCAGATGCACCTGGAGGCATCACTCAGATCTAATGAGTTAACTCATTCTCTCTCTCATACTCTGTGATGTATCTGATCCCATTTCTCCTTTTAGTTTGCATTATTTTGTAATTCATTTTGTTCATTTTTCTCTACCACCTCATGGGGTCCTTGCCATCTTGCTAGTAACTTATTTTCAGCAGAGTGAACTAATATTACCACATTGTCTCTGTTTTATCATAGGAATCACAGGAAATGCAAGACAACTGAGTCTTGTAACTATTTACATCTTACTAGTACCCACCATAGACTATACCTCCTTTTTCATTGGGGGTATGACAATCAAGCCAGGGTTGAATTTGTGAAATAAATATCCAATCATCTAGTTCCTGTTTGAAGGAAATAATGTATCATATGGATTGATTGTTTACAGGAGGCTGCTCCAGAAGTGGTGAAGGTGCTGCTTAGTAAACCTATCTGACCACTATGTTTTAAATATTTGCTGATGAAAAATTAGATCCTTGGTTCTGGTACTTATATAACTACTTGATTTGTGGGGGATACAACAGATACAAGACTACTGTCTCCCTAATGGCACAGAAGGCAATGCATAGATATCCCCAAGATAGAAATACATGATACAGAATAAAAACACAGTGCTTCCACTATTTGTGGTAGTTTAGGCGTTTTAAGCCAGCGATCTTCTTAGTTGGGAACAGCTGGGGTCTTTCTAGTTTGATAAGTCTAGTGAGGTATAGCCATCCCAAAGAGGGCATTGCATTCAGTAATTGGCCTAATCAATGCTGAATATAAGGGGACAATAACCTCTTTAAATGTGGATGATATTCCTTTGGTAATTAGCATTGTTACATAGCTAAACTTTCTGACTACTGCTCTCACACAATGATCAAAGAAGAGAGAATTATCAACCTATGTTCAAAGATCTTTAACAACATTCTCATTTTGAAGTAGGGTGTTGTCTATGTTGTATACTGGGTGGATAGTTTGATTACAAACTGTGATAATATCACACTTTTTTACATTTACATTTTGGAAATTTCTCTTACAACAGAATGGAAGTTGGGAAGTAACAGATTCCATTTCTTACCATCAATTTCTACAGACTTTTTCAACATAAACTTCAGAGCATAATTAAAATATTCCACTAACCCATTTGTCTGAGTGTGTTGTACTGCAGTTTGCAACTGTATTATTTCAAAACACTGACAAAGTTGGTGAATTACCCTGACCATCAACAAGTTTTCCTTATCTGTTAATGTTAATAGTTTTTTTATTAGAAAATTTGCTACGTTCCCACAAGATTGATATTGTTATAGTTTGTGAAACATGGTTAAAGAACGACTGGAAACCAGTTCTATCAGTGTATAAATGTTTTTACTGTAACAGACATTTTAACAAAAAATCAGGTGTAGGTGTTATGATAGGGATTAAAGATAGCTATGAGACTTGTGATTATTAAATGTTCGATGGTAACACCAACACTATAGACTGTGTAACTGTGACAATAAAGACATCCCTGGAACATATAACAATTGTTGGAGTGTACAGACCACCAAAGTCAAGTGTAGATGACCTAGAGGAATTTATGCATTTCTTACATGAAACACAGGAGGGAAGAATAATATTAGCTGGGGACTTAAATTTACCAGAAACAGACTGGAATAATATTGATTCAGCAGCATTAGTAAAACAATTATTCACAGAGTATATTCAGGAACAACAAATGCTTCGGATTGTAAAAAAAATAACAGGGGATGGAATATACTAGATATTGTTTGTGTTCCCAAAGAAATTACTGTAACTTCAAGTCAAGTTTTACCACCACTGATATGCAGTGATCATGGGATTACAAAGGTTAATATGTTGCTAGATAATTCTGCCAAACTGAAATCTAAGCCAATGCACAGAAGGTTAATTACAGATTACAGGGAAGCAAAACAGTTACTATATAAAAATAACTGGAGTGAGGTGTTCAGTGGAAAAACTGCAGATGGAATGTGAAAAGTTTTGAAAGAGAAATTGTTTGAGTGCACAAAGTAAAAAAAAATGTTTAACATCAGGATCTAGGCACGGAACATCAGGGGGGTATATTTCCAAAAGAACAAGATACCTGATTAAGGTGAGAGACAAAAAATATAAGAAATGGAAGAGAGGTCAAACTACAACTTTGAAAACTGATATAAACGAGCTGGACAAACAGATTAAGCATAGTGTTAGACAAGATCAAGAAACATTTGAAGAAAATTTATATAAAGATATTGAGCATAATAGGAAACCTTTTTATAGATGCATAAGATGTGGAAGGAGTAAAGATACACAAACTGATAAACTGTGTGCAGATTCTAACATTTATTCTCAGACACAACAGATTATAGATATATTTACAAAATCTTATGCAAAACAGTTTGGCTCCACAAAAGGGGTGGTAAGTTGTCCTAGTGACATCCAGGTAACCCCATATACTGGAATCAAATTAGAGTATATTGAAAAAGAACTGTGCAAACTGGATCCAAACAAAGTGCAGGGAGGAGACAGAATAAGTAACAATGACCTGAGAACACTTAAGCAAGAACTTACACTGCCATTGCATCTATTATTCTCTAGGTCATATAAATATGGGGAGATTACTCAAGATTGGAGACATGCACTTATTAAACCTGTCTTTAAGGGAAAGGGGAGTAGGACAAACCCAGAATCATATAGACCCTGAAGTCTACTTTCATGTTGTGGAAAAATAATGACGAAGGTAATATTGGATAAGTGTAATAATACAGGTGTTCTTGGATGTGGCATATTTGCAAATAAGTAATCTTGATTTTAAGAAAGCATAGTACCAGCAGTCAACTTCAGCACGTAGACTTCAGACAGATAAGTACTCCATTGAGACCCTTCTTTTTTTGTTTAGAGATGTATATAATATAATTACTTATATCTGTCAGAATGGGTATGTCTAGTTGGGGCATGGAGACACTCCTTCTTGTTGTGCCTTTTTTGTTTATGTGAAGAAGGTGATGACAGGTCATGTCTTATTTGCCTTTCTTTTACCTCAGACACAGTTAGGTGTAGATTAAATTCCCACCATATGCTTTGTGAAAACAGACATCTGTAAAATTTAGCATGACTTGCAATGTTGACTGTTTCTCCAACAGCAAACCTCCTCTCTCATTCCAAGAAAAGGAAGTCGTTAATAGGAGAGGTGAGTGATGGAATCCATATCTCTCTCTCTCTCTCTCTCTCTCTCTCACTTTCTCTTTCTGTCATTCATCTTGTGGCTAATGATTAAACTGATGAATTTATGTAACCTACAGACCATCAGTCTGTTTCTCATGAGCTCTCTAGCACATCCCTCTCACAGGCCGCTATGGATCAGGACCCTCACACATCTGAAATGGTGGTTAGTCAGATGGAATTAGTCAAGAAGAAATAACTGTTTATTTTCCTGTCTGAGGGTGAAAGAGGCATACATCAGGCACTTGCGAGGAAAGATGTTATTGTGTCATTTATGAAGAACTGACCTGTGGCTATGACCTCAAAGACCATGCATGCGAACACTCCCAGAAAGCTTAACATTTGTCTCCTTCTCTTACCACTTCTTCTCAAGAAGGGACTCAGGAGCACTTGGTTAAACTTTGCATAAGGTTTATTTAAAGCTATCCAATCTTTTTGTCCTCTTTCTCTGTTTCTTCCTCTTCCACTCCTCTCAAGAGGAAGAAAGTTCATTCTTCTGAAAAGAAACTTTTGTTAGACTCTGATCATGCATGATTGGATTATACTTTGCAGATTTATTCCCCCATAGCTTGTGATTCTGAGTCAGAGGATACTATTTCTTTAGATTCCTCAAATAAGGAACTTTCCTTTTGTTGTACTATTTCAGAAATGAATGAATTTTTCCAAATGGGAAGGCAAAGAGAAGTCAAATTCCCAAAAAATGTATTACAAACTCCTCAGCATGGACTTCGCTAAACCTGTGGCTATGCCTCTAGTTTTAGGAGCCTTGAATGATTTCTCTCCTGCATTCTTCTCACTAGATTCCCAACCCACTGCTTCCAAAAAGCCTGACAGATTCTAAGGATCCCAGATATCCATAAGTATGTTTATAAGGATCTAGGACACTTGCTAGAAAAATCAAGTGTCCGAATCCATATATACTGATCACAGTTTAACGAAAGCGCTTTAATCGAAAAAGCGCTTCCATTAAACTCTGAAAAAAAAAAAAACACTAATTAAATGTTTTTGCAGCGGGCTTTGCCCCCAGCACCCCCCAAAGTGGGGGGCTGTGCCCGCCACACCTCCCTACTTAAATATTCTCACTCCAAGGTCGCACTACAGTGGAGTAAAGGAATATTCCCTTACTCGCACCGCAGTGCAACCTGCACACCACTCACACATTCCAGAAATTGCTGCTTCGATGAACAGCAATTTTGGGTATGTGTGAGCGTGAATTTGAGTTTCGGTGAAAGTTAAATTCGTGCAAGTGTCCGGTCCCATTTATAAGTACTTCCCTGCTGACCACACCATTATTTCCTTAGATGCAGGAAGAGATACCAAAGTAATTTCATACATACAAGCATACAGATATTTCAAGCATGGGCAAAAATGCCCTTCCTGTCTACCAGTATACCAAACCAGTTGTTCCCATAATAAGTGTCCTTGTTATTCTTAAAAATATATAAACTAGTGCTTGTTTTAATGTAATTTGGTAGTCTATCACATGCATCAGCTACTCTCTCAGAAAACAAACAATTACACTTCTCATTCCTAAGGAATCTTCTACATAGGTTGTCTGATGATTCTCTACTACTTTTTGATAACCACAAATACTCCTAGAGGTAGCTGTCGCTAAATGACCAGCATACATAAATAAGGTCTCCTCTTAAACAACTGTAAGAGACACTGCATTTTCAGATATTTTAATATTTCATGATAACTTACATTTTTGCATCCATGGATGCCATGTTATATTTATGCTGTACTTGTTCTAGTTTATTTATGATTGTTTTCTAATAATGTTTCCATATTGTTATTCCATACTGAAGTCTGGGTCTAATGTAACTAACAAACAATGACTTCATCATTTCTGGTTTCCTAGACTTTATCAATCTTTTTATACAATCTATAATTCTATAACTATCACTAATCAATTGACTGATAGGATACGAAAAACTTAAAGCTGGATCTACCCCTATACCCAGGTCCTTAAATGAATCTACAGTTTCAAATACTGTGGTTATATTAAATATTCACCTTTCAATTTATTTCTCTCAAATCTCATATGTTTATCATTAACACTATTTATTTTTGATATATTTATCAGCATATTATTCTCCTGTGCCCAATGGTCAATTTAGTCAGGTTGCTTTGCAGGCATGTTCTACCTATAACACATGTAATACGTTTACCCATTTTCTAGTCAATTGCATACAGACTGCAGAAAACCTCAGATGAAAGAGATAGATCTAGGGTAGAGCCCTGTGTAACACCCTGACTGTAACCTTGAGTTTCATCTGTACAATTGTTGTATGATGCTTGTCGAGTCCTATTTCTAAGCCATGCAAAGCTATCCATCTTATCAAGAGTACATCAATGCCTAGTTGTAGTGTATTGATCAGTGTTCTGTGTGTGACTCTATCAAATGCGGAAGTTAAATCAATATAAAATTACACTTACTCCATGTGGTCTGTTTGGATCAGGTTTACATAATTCTTTTTCAATATAATCTGATGTTACTATCTGAGGTTACCTGGATGTCACTAGGACAATCTTTCTTACCTTTTGTGAAGCCAAACTGCTTTGTGTAAGATTTTGTACATTTGTCTGTAATCTGTTGTGTCTGAGAATAAATTTTAGAATCTACACACATTATCAGTCTGTATGTCTTTACTCCTTTCACATCTTATGTATCTATAAAACTGTTTCCTATTATATTCAATATCTTTACAGAATTTTTCTTCAAATTTTCTTGATCTTGTTTCATCTGTTTGTCCATCTTGTTTGTTTCAGTTTTCAAACTTGTAGTTTGACCTCATTTCCATTTCTTATATATTGTTTTGTCCCTCATCTTAATCAAGCATCTTATTCTTATGGAACTATATCCTTCTGACGTTGTGTGCCTAGATCCTGATGTCAAACTTTTTGGGGGGGATTTTTTGCATTCAAATAATTTCTCTTTCAAAACTTTTCACATTCATTCTACAGTTCTTCCACTGAATGTATCACTCCAATTAATTTTGCATAGTGATTGTTTACTTCCATTTAATTTGTTATTCATTTTCTGTGCATTGGTATAGATTTCAGTTCGTAAGAATTATCTACCAACAAATTAACTTTTTTAACCCCATGATCACTCCATATCAACAATGGTAAAACTTGATAGGAAGTAGCAACAATTTCTTTAGGAATAAACAATATCTAGTATATTCTTCTGCCTGATAGGCTCATTTACAATCTGAAGAAATTGTTCTTACTAAACGCACATTGTAAATAATTTCCTTACTAATGTTGCACAATCAATATTATTCCAATCTGTTTCTGGTAAATATAAGTCCCCAGTCACTATTAATCTTCCTTCCTGTGTTTCATGGAAGAAATGTATGAATTTCTCTAGGTCATCAGCACTGGACTTTGGTGGTCTATACAGTCCGATAATTGTTATTTCTACCAGGGCTGTCTTTGCTATCACAGTTTCATAATCTACAACATTGGTGTCATCACTGAACATGTAATAATCACAGGTCTCATAACAATCTTTAATCCCTATCATAACAACAACATGTGAATTTTGTTAGAATATCTGTTAAAGTAAAAACATTTTTACCCTGACAGAACTGGTTTCCAGTCATTGTTCTTTAACCATGTATCACAAACAATAACAACATCAATCTTGTGGAATATAGCAAATTTTCCAATAAAAAAAAAAACTTTATTATTAATGCTCTTTCTATTAACAACCCAACAGCGACGCATCAAATGTTGCTATCTGTGAACTGTTAAATTTTTGACCTGGCAAAAATCCTGCCTTGTGTTCATGAAATATTGCTAAATATCTACTGCAAGAATTATGTTCCCTCATCTTGACAAGTACATGCCATCCTATCTAACCACGTGCCCAAAATTAGGCTTAGATGCTCTACGCATTGCCATTTTTTTTAAATGGTACAATTTTTGCATGTAGGTATTTACCCAAAAAATCTTTTCATTTGTGGTGATTTGACCATCATTTCTATATGTAATGTGTGAAAAATATGTCCTAACACCTGTACAAGCTATGCTGTCTAAGAGGGCTGTAAGTTTCCTATTACTAGCCAGATAGTCCTTGTGGATAAGATCATGTCTACCAACATGAGAATAAACAGATCCATACTTCCTAAAATTAAGGTGTGTGACATCCCTTCTATATTCCTAAGGAATCTTCTACATAGGTTGTCTGATGATTCTCTACTACTTTTTGATAACCACAAATATTCCTAGATGTAGCTGTCGCTAAATGCCCTGCATACATAAATAAGGTCTCCTCTTAAATAACTGTAAGAGACACTGCATTTTCAGATATTTTAATATTTCATGATAACTTAAATTTTTGCATCCATGGATGCCATGGACTTGTTCTAGTTTATTTATGATTGTTTTCTAATAATGTTTCCATATTTTTATTCCATACTGAAGTGTGGGTCTAATGTAACTAACAAACAATGACTTCATCATTTCTGGTTTCCTAGACTTTATCAATCTTTTTATACAATCTATAATTCTATAACTATCACTAATCAATTGACTGATATGATACGAAAAACTCAAAGCTGGATCTACCCCTATACACAGGTCCTTAAATGAATCTACAGTTTCAAATACTGTGGCTATATTAAATATTCACCTTTCAATTTATTTCTCTCAAATCTCATATGTTTATCATTAACACTATTTGTTTTTGATATATTTATCACATATTATTCTCCTGTGCCCAATGGTCAATTTAGTCAGGTTGCTTTGCAGGCATGTTCTAACTATAATACATGTAATAAGATTACCCATTTTCTAGTCAATTGCATACAGACTGCAGAAAACCTCAGATGAAAGAGATAGATCTAGGATAGAGCCCTGTGTAACACCCTGACTGTAACCTTGAGTTTCATCTATACAATTGTTGTATGATGCTTGTCAAGTCCTATTTCTAAGCCATGCAAAGCTATCCATCTTATCAAGAGTACATCAATGCCTAGTTGTAGTGTATTGATCAGTGTTGTGTGTGTGACTCTATCAAATGCGGAAGTTAAATCAATATAAAATTACACTTACTCCATGTGGTCTGTTTGGATCAGGTTTGCATAATTCTTTTTCAATATAATCTGATGTTACTATCTGAGGTTACCTGGATGTCACTAGGACAATCTTTCTTCCCTTTTGTGAAGCCAAACTGTTTTGTGTAAGATTTTGTACATTTGTCTGTAATCTGTTGTGTCTGAGAATAAATTTTAGAATCTACACACATTATCAGTCTGTATGTCTTTACTCCTTTCACATCTTATGTATCTATAAAATGGTTTCCTATTATATTCAATATCTTTACAGAATTTTTCTTCAAATTTTCTTGATCTTGTTTCATCTGTTTGTCCATCTTGTTTGTTTCAGTTTTCAAACTTGTAGTTTGACCTCATTTCCATTTCTTATATATTGTTTTGTCTCTCATCTTAATCAAGCATCTTATTCTTATGGAACTATATCCTTCTGACATTGTGTGCCTAGATCCTGATGTCAAACTTTTTGGGGGGGATTTTTTGCATTCAAATAATTTCTCTTTCAAAACTTTTCACATTCATTCTACAGTTCTTCCACTGAATGTATCACTCCAATTAATTTTACATAGTGATTGTTTACTTCCATATAATTTGTTATTAATTTTCTGTGCATTGGTATAGATTTCAGTTCGTAAGAATTATCTACCAACAAATTAACTTTTGTAACCCCACGATCACTCTATATCAACAATGGTAAAACTTGATAGGAACTAACAACAATTTCTTTAGGAACAAACAATATCTAGTATATTCTTCTGCCTGATAGGCTCATTTACAATCTGAAGAAATTGTTCTTACTAAACGCACATTGTAAATAATTTCCTTACTAATGTTGCACAATCAATATTATTCCAATCTGTTTCTGGTAAATATAAGTCCCCAGTCACTATTAATCTTCCTTCCTGTGTTTCATGGAAGAAATGTATGAATTTCTCTAGGTCATCAGCACTGGACTTTGGTGGTCTATACAGTCCGATAATTGTTATTTCTACCAGGGCTGTCTTTGCTATCACAGTTTCATAATCTACAACATTGGTGTCATCACTGAACATGTAATAATCACAGGTCTCATAACAATCTTTAATCCCTATCATAACAACAGCATGTGAATTTTGTTAGAATATCTGTTAAAGTAAAAACATTTTTACCCTGACAGAACTGGTTTCCAGTCATTGTTCTTTAACCATGTATCACAAACAATAACAACATCAATCTTGTGGAATGTAGCAAATTTTCCAATAAAAAAAAACTTTATTATTAATGCTCTTTCTATTAACAACCCAACAGCGATGCATCAAATGTTGCTATCTGTGAACTGTTACATTTTTGACCTGGAAAAATCCTGCCTTGTGTTCATGAAATATTGCTAAATATCTACTGCAAGAATTATGTTCCCTCATCTTGACAAGTACATGCCATCCTATCTAACACGTGCCCAAAATTAGGCTTAGATGCTCTACGCATTGCCATTTTTTAAATGGGACAATTTTTGCATGTAGGTATTTACCCAAAAAATCTTTTCATTTGTGGTGATTTGACCATCATTTCTATATGTAATGTGTGAAAAATATGTCCTAACACCTGTACAAGCTATGCTGTCTAAGAGGGCTGTAAGTTTCCTACTAATAGCCAGATAGTCCTTGTGGATAAGATCATGTCTACCAACATGAGAATAAACAGATCCATACTTCCTAAAATTAAGGTGTGTGACATCCCTTCTGTAGGCCAGTGATCAAGGAGTCTCAGTCCTCACAAGAGTGAAGGAAATTCACTTGGAACAGAAATAGATACACAAAGTACTTCCAGGTGCATCTCTCAGTCCCAAGCACAATTTCCCTTAAGAGCACACAGGGAACACACTCAGTCCTGGGGCTGGGTTTCCCTCTCTCTTTCCAGGCCACAAATAAGACTCCCCACTCACACAGCTGTAGAGTTGAGTCCTCAGCTGAGTATTCCAAGCCAAGTCCTCTACCAGTCCCTCTGTGAAACAAGTGCTCTGTGTCCCTGCCCCTAGTAGCTGACACACATACTCTTTGACATTTCATTTTCACACACACACACACACACACACACACACACACACACACACACACACACACACCTGGGAAGGGCTAGCACAGATTACCTACTCTACCACCTTTGCCCAGACTATAAGGTAGTTACTGCTATCAGAACACTCCAAAGCCAGCTACTCTAAGGCTCTTACCAGGGTATCCAATTATACTTAGTAAAATTAATATTTATACAAATGGTAGTGCTTAACCAATGCACCAAGACTTTCAGAAGCAGCCATAGTATCACCAATAAATATAAGTACTCTCAAAGGTTAAAATATTCTCTAAAAGACTAGCCACAATGAAAAGTTTAAACATATTTAATAAAAAATAATAAAAGAACATGAACATACTAAATATCTATTTACAATAAACACCAGAATTTTAGTCACAGGAAATATTAAAAATAACACAGATAGAAAGGTTCACACAGATACAGAAAAACAATATTTAAATAGACTCACTATATTTCCCTTACTGACAAAAGAATTACTGCTCCTTAGTTCATTTACTAGAGAAAGACAAGATGATGTAGGTGAGTGGTCCTTCTTTGTCAGGTTTCAAAAACAGACTGCACTGAGACTTCTATTTCATCTAGTATTAAAATATAATTTCAGTGCTGGATTACAGAATGCCATCACACATATCTGGTCACCTGACTTCCAGTTCCCAAACTACCCCCTTTTACTTGAAGCTGAGGCAGAATCTTGCACATGTGTCATAATACACAGGCATAGAGATTTGCTAAAATGTATTATAGCATCTGGAAGCTATAAAACCATTTCATGAACTTCCACCCATCCAGGGCAACAATTAGTTCACCCCTAAGGACAATACAGTAGGATTCTTAGTCTTGGTTTCCACAGACATTTTGTCTCTGCCAGTGATCAGAACTATAACTTACAATCTTTAAGGCATAAACCAAGTAATTTAATTTCAATATATTTTTCAAGATAACTAGACTAAGATTAACCTATTCTCTTCCAGTATCCTCTGTTACAATATATTCATTTCAACAGTTACAATGCAGTCTGACATATAGGTGTATTTTTTCTGTCCTACAGGGTCCACTGTTGGTTCATTTTTAACACAAGCAGCTTTACAAATACATTTTCAACACAAACACCTATACAAAGTAACCCTTGAGAAATATGGCATATGGGATGTGAGCCTGTCTAGGAACATATTAACCCATGCCCTATCAAGAGTCCATCTGCATTGACATTGCTGACCCCACTACTGTGCTGCACTGTCATGTCATATGTCAACAACCCTGGCTTCACCTAAAATCTTGCTTTTTTCCCACTTTTCTGAGATATAAAAAAGTTCAGTTACAGGCTTGCTGTTCTGAACTGTTTGTAAGTTTCTTGGAGGCCATTTTTTGCTTGGGCTAAAGGGAAGTCTCTCTGTTCATCAGTGGCAGTGATAAAAATTGAGCAGCCTGCCTACCCTTGTGGGAGTGGTTACTAACTTGAAACTGTAGTTTTATTGGCCATTTTGGGTCAATTCCTAACTCCTTGATCTTCTTCTCTTAAATCCCTCTTTTGCGCGGTTTTGTGAGTTTTTGTGCATAGCACAACAACGGGCAGCACCGCCTAATTGGGTTTAAACTATTCCTGGCTCCACAAAGTCTGCTCTTCACTTTTTCCCTTAGAACTGCTCTATCTCTCAATTTAAACACCATATTCTCATTCTAAGGCCCTTCCCTGGTCCAAATAAGTAATCTTACAAGTTAGCACTATTAAACCATAAGCACTACTTACTCTTATACTCTCTATGATTACCTTGTCCCCTATTGGTCCATCTTAATTCAGTTTCCCTATATTACTCTAGCATGTCCAAAGGTCAGTCAATGGTTTCCTCTCCAGTCCAGCTGGTGAATCTGGGAATTTTGAGGCAATGTTACAACTGTCTCATGTACACAGACAACCCTCTCCTCCTCCAAACAGATTCAAATATATGTGAGAGATGCAACCATATAGCCAAACTGGAGGCTGAGCTCTCATCTCAAAACTGGTGAAACCAGTCAGGAGGAGAAGGTAACCTCACGCAACACAATTCCAGTATCACATAGTCCCACCACATCAGCGAACCAAACACATAAATACACAAAATCATACTCGGAGGCTCTAAATAAAAATCTACCTAAGCAACAGAGACCTCCAAAGCAGACATCCAAGCAAACGCTACCCCAAAACAAAACACACACAACACATAGCCCACAAAGTCAGTGTGCCAAGCAGCCACAGCCCTTAAGGCTGAATAACACACCTGATACTCTTGTAATAGGTGACTCTATTGTCAGACACACTGATGTCCCGCTCACCAGGCTGAATAAAGAGAAGGTCACAGTGAGCTGCCTGTCGGGTGCTAGGATCTGCCACATAATGCAAGCACTCAGGTCACTCCAAAGCAAATACAAATATGACTCAGTCATTGTACATGCTGGTGTGAATGACCTGAGATGTACCTCCCTGGACTACATGAAAAGAGACATAGAGGAGCTCTCTGATCATGTAGCCCAGGCTGGTATGACCCTGACCTTGAGCAGCATCTTACCCTCACCTAGAATGATGCCACAGTACAAAGACAAAATGATCGATTTTAACAATTGGCTAAAATTTTGGTGTCATTCTAAGGGGATCCAGTGTCTGTCAGCCTGGGATGACATGCTCGACAAGCCACGTTGCTTCACTAGGGACAGCTTGCACCTGTCACCACTGGGCTTTCGGATATTGGCAAAGGCTCTTGCCACCCCATAGTGCCTTTTTAGGCAAGGCTCAAAAGTCAAACCCACCTCCATAGACAGCACAAGAAACAAGAAACTAAGGGTAATGCTGCTAAACGCCAGAAGTCTTAACCTCAAGATGCAAGCACTCGAAGCTCTCCTCAGTATGGAGAACATTGATATCTGTGCAGTGACAGAAACCTGGTTCAAGGCTCCAGAGAGCACCCCAGCACTACCAGGTTATACCTCATATCATGCTTTTCGGCCCCAAAACCTGGACCGAACCACAAAAGGAGGGGGAGTGTCCATATTTATCAAGGATATCTACACCTCCAGGTTAGTGGCATTGCACGAAGTATTGGAGACCATCCATGTGCAACTAACAGTGGGCAAGACTGCTTTTCAGTTTATAGCATCCTACAGACCACCCTCTCAAAGTCAGGAATCCCACTCAGCTTTCCTGAAAACATTGGAGAACATGAAGATCTCTCCAAACACCATTATATTGGGTGACTTCAACTACCCAAACATAGACTGGGAGCACTACTCAAGCCCCAGCACCTTAACCCAAAGGTTCCTGGAAATTATAAACTCAAATGCTATGGAACAACTCGTCACCACTTCCACAAGAGGGGATTACATACTAGACCTGATCATTACCAACATGGGGACTCTATGCACCACACCTGAAGTATATCCCTCATTGGTAAGATCAGACCATAAATTAATTTCACTGGATGTCCACATCCTGACCCCACCCACAGCCCAGAAAACCACAGTGAAAAACTTCTCAAAAGCGAACTTCTCACTTCTCAAAACTGAAGTGGAATCCTTCAAGGCCCCAGGGCCAGTGGAAACTATGGCCCAAACTGCAGAATCCTATATAAACACATTCTATGGACATCTCCAGGAATGCATGGATCATGCTATCCCAAACAAAATCAAAACCCAAACATCCAAAGGCAGGCATCCAGTCTGGTGGACCCCAGCCATAAATAAACTGTACAACAGAAGGAGGAAGATACTACATGATAGAGCAAAATCCCTAATAGGGAAGGCATCCCTGATCAGTACTAGCAAAAAATTACGATCCCTCATAAAATCCTTCAAGGCCAGCTTAGAGAGAAAAATTGCTCAGGACACTAAATACAATCATAAGGCTTTTTTCAGTTATGTTAGGAACCTGGGATGCAACTCCCAGACTTGTTCTGAGTTGATTCTAAACGACAAAAAATACACTGAACCCACAGACCTGGCAGACAGGTTCAGTGCAAACACCCCCCCCCCCAAAAAAGAGCAAGTATCTATCCCAGCAGAGGGCTGTCTCCCAAACATCTCTGACGCTCAGGTGAAGGCTGCCCTCTCCAAAGCAAAAATCACTGCTTCCATGGGACCAGATGGCATCCCGGGTTGCGTCCTACATGAACTCCAAGAAGAACTAATCCCTCAAATAAAACAGCTGTACAATCTCAGCCTCACTATAGGATATGTGCCCACAGAATGGCGTACAGCAACAGTGGTCCCATTCCACAAAGGTGGAGCCTCCATGGACCCTGGAAACTATCGCTCCATAAGCCTGACTAGCTTAGTCTGCAAGGCTATGGAGAGGATCATCATGGAGCTCATAAACAAAGACATTGGGGACGTACAGACACTAGATCCTACCCAGTTCGGCTTCGTCAAGAGCAGATCCTGCCTTTTGAACCTGGTTGACTTCTTAGAAACAGTCACCAAAGCCATAGATGAAGGGAAGGTAGTCCACACAGCCTATCTGGACCTAGCAAAGGCATTTGACACAATACCACACTCGGGCATCATAGATAAGCTATCCAGCTTAAATATAAACCCCTATGTCACAAGATGGGTCACAAACTGGCTCAAAGACAGAACCCACAGAGTGAGAGTTGCTGGGGCCATGTCAGACTCGAAACCAGTCACAAGTGGCATCCCACAAGGTTCTGTCCTGGGACTGCTCTTGTTTGGTATATACTTTTCTGAGGTACAGGCCAACGTAGGAGGACTATGGCTCACCAAGTTAGCAGACGACAGCAAACTAGGTGCCATAATCAACTCTCCAGCTGATACAAACATCCTTCAAAAAGGTCTCACAGAGACGGATAACTGGTGCCAGAGCCATGGTCTAAAGCTAAATGCCAAAAAGTGTATAGTCATACCCTTTGGCAAAAACAATGTGCCCACAAATTACCACATAGGTGGTAACCCATTAAGTACAGAGAAAGTAATTAGGGATCTGGGGACCCAAGTTGATAGCAATCTCTCCTTTGACAACCACATTGCCAAAGTGGTTAGAAAGACCTTTACATAGCCCACCTCATCATGAAAGGAATCGCATCTAGATCAAGAGAGGTAATCGTGCCCCTTTATTCATCCATCATCAGGCCCATCATAGAATACAATGCCCCTTTGGGATGTACCTTACCCGACACCTGCAGCAATTAGAAAGACCCCAAAAGTACCTCACCAAGAGGATCAAGGGACTCAAACAGATGCCATATGCTGCTCGGTTAAAAAAACTCCAGCTCTACTCAGTTGCATACCGCCTACTTTGAGGTGATCTATGCCTGACATATAAAGCTATGTCCAATCCAGAATTAATGGACATGCTCCACCTCAGTAAATCTAAATCCCTTAGAGCCACACGCTCGAGGGACTTGAACCTCAGCACTAAAATAAATAGAACTTACTGGAGGGTCAGATTCATAACCCAGAGGGTCCCTTCACTATGGAACAGAATTCCAATTCATGCTAGGCAGAGCACCTCACTGAATCTCTTCAAGAAGAATCTTGATGAGTGGATGGGGGATCATAGGTTTGTCCCGGGGATTACTTCCGTGTCACTATTAGACAGAGGCACAGCAAACTAAACCTTAAAAAGGGCACAGTATACTCAAATCAAGGGGTGGCATAAGCCAAACAAAATTGGGCTAGGCTTATAATTGCCCCAGGGCAGATAGCCTAGTATGAACCTATGAACCTATGAACTTATTAGTTGGAATTTTGCTGGCTGGCTTGATGTAGCCATGTTAAGGGATTGTAGTCTGTAACTACAGTGAATATTCTTCCATACAGATAGGGTTGAAGCTTCTACAGTGCTCATACTATGGCTAGACATTCTATATGCTGCATAACATTACTCCCTAAGTTGGAGTCTATGGCTGAGATATACAACTGGGTGCTCTTCTCCATGCCCACACACCAGGGCTCGAAGCATCCACCTGCACAACAAATTCTTTGCTGTAATCTTGACTGGCTAACACAGGGTCCCTCATAAAGCCCCTTTAAGCTTTTGGAATGCCTGCTTGCAGGCTGGGGTCTATACTAAATTATCTGACCTGCTTTTCCTTGATAGTTGTGTGAGGAGAGCAGCTATTGTACTATAATAGGGAACACATTTTTTATAGTACCCCACTGTTTCCAAGAATGTCTTCACCTGCTTTTTGGTAACAGGGGCAGGCCATTCCTGAATAGCTTCCACTTTGGCAGGTTCTGCCCTGATCTTATGACTCCCAACTCTATATCCAAGGAAGGAGACCTCTGCCACACCCACCTGACACTTACTGGGATTAATGGTCACACCTGCCCTTTGCAGTCTGCCCAGGACCTCCCTGACATGGTGAAGGTGTTTATGCCAGAAATGGCTGTAGATAGCAATATCATCCATGTAAGCAAGGGCATAATCTCCTATTCCTTCTATGATGCAATCTACCAGGCTCTGGAAGGTTGCTGGTCCATTTTTCATCCCAAAGGGCATCTTTGTGAACTTGTACAATCCGAAAGGAGTTACAAAGGCTGACCTCTCTCTAGCAGTGGGAGTCAAGGGCACTTGCCAGTAGCCCTTGGTCAGATCAATATGGTCAGATACTTAGCTCCACCTAGCTACTCTAATGCTTCATCTGTCATAGGCACGGGCTAAACATCTGATTCTGTGTGACTATTTGGCTTTCTGTAGTCTACACATAACCTGGCACTGCCATCTTTCTTTGTTACCAGTACCACGCAGGAGACCCAGGGACAGCTGGACTCCTGGATTACCCCAGTTCCAACATTTCCTGTATCTCCTCCCTCAGAGTTGGTCTGACTCACTCTGGCACCCTGTAAGGGGCCTGCATCCAAATGGTGCTGCATCAGGTAGGTGCTCCCAGGTTTCCCAGTGAGCATGCCCCCAAACTCCTGTAACTCTGCTTGGGTTTCTTAAACCTGGGAAGGGCATAGGTCTGGGACATTACTACCCCTTCCCCTGAGGTATCAGTCTGAGCTGAGCATCACTGAGAAGATCAGTCACCAGATATCCCTTAGACTCCTGCTATCCACTGCAAATTATCACCACAAGGACCTCCGATTCACAGTAAAGCTTCATCATGTTAACATGGTACAATTTGTGCCCCTGCCTCCTGCCTAGTAGGGTTACCATGCAGGTAACATCATTGTCTTCCTTTACTACTTTGAGCTGTCCCTCCCAAGCTGCTTGCAGTTTATTGTGTCTGATAGGAATAAGCATCATAACCTGCTGTCCCACAGTGTATTCTCAGGTTTGTGCATTTCTGTCATACCAGACATTGTTCTGCTGTGGGGCTTCTGGCAGCTTCTCCTGGGCCAAACCCATGAGCTTGCTAAGCCTTTTCCTGAGGTTTAGAACATATGCCCCAACAGTCTCCTTGTGGGATTCACACTCACCCTCCCACACATCATGAATCAAATCTTAAGTTCCCCCTCATCCTATGGCCATGCAGCAACTCAAAGGTGAAAAACCTGTGGATTCCTGGGATATCTCTTTCTGTGCAAATAGCACATAGGCAAATAGTTGTAACACTCTCTCTTAATCTGGTCTACAGATGCTCTTATTATGATTTTTACTGTAGAGGTTAACCTCTCTACATGTCAATTAGTCTGGGGGAGGTAGGGGTTGGTCTTTAGTTGCTTCACACCACAGTGCTCTCACAGACAAGTCAACAGCTCTGACATGATGCTGGCATCTCTGTCAGTCATTATTAAACTTGGGAAACCTACCCTGCTGAAAATCTCTAACAAAGCATTTGCCACCTTCTCAGCCTCAATGAAGGACAGAGCCACAGCCTCAGGGTATCAAGCAGCATAATCTACTACTACTAGGATATACTTCTTTCTTGTTACTTGGGGTACTCTTAGGCATCACAATATCCATAGCTACCCTCTGAAACAGCTCCACAATCACAAGCAGAGGCATCAAAGGAGCTTTGAACTTATCTCCTGCCTTGCCTACCTTTTGACACTGCTCACAGGTCCTGCAGTACCCTGCTACATCCCTTGCAATCCCAGGTCAATGACAGTTCTGTATAATTTGTCTCTTGATATGCTTTATGCCCATATGACCTGCAAATGGAATGTGATGGGCTATGGCTTGAAATACCAACAGCAGGCTCAGGGCATAGCCAACTGCTGTATCACCTCACCCCCTAGCCCACCCTCAGTGGTCCACTCTCTATACTGTAACCCTTTGTTCCAGTATACAGATTCCCCTTTTCCTTGAAAATCAGGTGTCTCCCTAGCTACCTGCCTCAAGCCTCTTAGTGTAGGTCTGAGAGCTGAGCCTGTCTCAACTCTTTGTGACCCTTCCCAGCTGCCCTTCAACAGGAAGTCTGATATCCTCTGACAGTGGTGCCTTGCTGTCAGCCTGGGTACTACCACTCACCTCAGTCCTTGCAGTCAATATGTCCAAGGGAACATCAGTACTTAGCAGCTGTGGCTCACCTTCAGGCTCACTGCTACACAGTAGGTCCTGTCCTGAAATAGCCACATCACCAGCCCTAGCTTCAGGTGTGGGGTCTGTCTGGGCCCCTCCAGGCTATCAGACCACCATGCCTGTCTCCAAGCCTGGCTGCATTTAACTGCATGCACACAAGGTACTGCATTATCAAAATCATTCCCTATCAAGACATCTGCAGGGATATTCTCAAACACACTTGCTTGCTAGCTTCCTTTTCCATCATCCCAGTCAAGGTGAACCCTGGGCAAAGGTATTTGGAATGGGGTCCATCCCAAAGCTCTGACTGGAGTAGACTGCCCAAGTAAGTACTACTCCTCTTTAATAACTGCAGGCTTCACAGTTGTTATGTCAGAGGTTGTGTCTCTCTTAGCAGTGGCCTGTTTTCCATCCACTAGGATAGGGTATAAACTCCAGTGATAGTCTGGTAGCCCTGTTGTCTCCAGAAAACTCACCACTGGCATATTGTTATTCCCACTTGCTAGCTCCATCACCATTTGTTCGCCACCTTGCTTCCTTGCACTTCTGTATCCTACATGGCCCCAATTGTTACATTTAAAACATCTAACCCTTGATCCTGGTTTGTACCTGAATTAGTGGCTCCCCCCGTTACTGGTGGATTCTGTTGGGGTGGTGTAGGCTGCCTACCATAGGTTCCCTTATATCCATGTGCAGCTCTGGGTTTCCCCTTCTTGTGCATTGATGCTCTGCTTGCTATGTAGAGATACCCTTTTTTCCCCACCACATCTGAAGAGTTACAGTCCTGGTCTGCCAACCAGATTCTCATGTCCTCAGGCAAAGTGATAAGGGCTTGTTCCCTCATCAAAAGGTCTGCCAGCATTTCAAAAGTGGTGACCTGACACCCAATCACCCACATATGAAAATAAGTGCTTAACTCAGCAATATAATCACATACACTTTCATCTGCCTTGCTTCTGTGCATATGAAACCTTTTTCTTTAAGCTTCAGATGTTAACGTAAAACATTCAAATAAACATTGTTTTACTTTATCATAGTTTAAGCAGTCAGCATCAGACAATTTAGAAACAGTAGTTACATCTTTACCATGAAGTATGGGGGTCAGAAACTGTACCCAGAGCCCTTAATCAACATTATACTGTTTACATACTCTTTCAAATATATGAATAAAACTATCAAAATTATCACCCTCTGTAAACTGTGGAAGACATTTACTGACCTTTATTGCTTCTGGAGTTTGGTTATTCTCTTCCCCAGTACCTCCATGATCCTGATGAAGGGTCAGCATCTCCCTCTCATGTTGACACTGTCTCTCATTTTCTTCGACCTCCAACCAACGCAGTCTCTCATTTCCTTCAGCCTCCAAATACTGCAGTCTCTCTGCTGATGCTAAGTCCATCTGTTTTGCCTGCAGCAGTCTCTCCACTGATTCTAATTCTAAATGTCTTACCTCCAGTTCAAGTCTCTTTAACTCAAGATGGATTGTAAATCCTTTAAGGGAAAGGTGAACTGCCCTGTTTCTAAGTGTGCACATCCCCATCACCAGACTGGTTGTCTTTCTGGTTGCTGGTATGTGCTGTAGCTGTGATTAAGACTGAAATCATTTCATCTTTAGACAGGTTGGCATGCACCTGTCATTTGGCTTCGCACACCTTAGTAAACTGGTTCTTTCTCAGCTTGCCATAATCCTCTGCTGAAATCTTTGCCTGCTTTCCCTGTCTAAACTAAACTAACAAAAAATAAAGAAAACTGTTGTGAAAATGAAGCCCTGAATGTTTACCTTGTGGCTGATAAGACTACACACAACTTCAGTGACAACTACCTACAGGCTACAGAAGTTCAATTAATATCCATACTACTGGTCACCAATATGTGATGTTCCTTATCTGCGCCACTGATCAAGCAGTCTCAAACCTCAACATGGACACTGGTGGGGAACGTTCACTTGGAGCAGAAATAGATACACACAGTATTTCCAGATGAACCTGAATTAGTGGCTCCCCCCGTTACTGGTGGATTCTGTTGGGGTGGTGTAGGCTGCCTACCATAGGTTCCCTTATATCCATGTGCAGCTCTGGGTTTCCCCTTCTTGTGCATTGATGCTCTGCTTGCTATGTAGAGATACCCTTTTTTCCCCACCACATCTGAAGAGTTACAGTCCTGGTCTGCCAACCAGATTCTCATGTCCTCAGGCAAAGTGCTAAGGGCTTGTTCCCTCATCAAAAGGTCTGCCAGCATTTCAAAAGTGGTGACCTGACACCCAATCACCCACATATGAAAATAAGTGCTTAACTCAGCAATATAATCACATACACTTTCATCTGCCTTGCTTCTGTGCATATGAAACCTTTTTCTTTAAGCTTCAGATGTTAATGTAAAACATTCAAATAAACATTGTTTTACTTTATCATAGTTTAAGCAGTCAGCATCAGATAATTTAGAAACAGTAGTTACATCTTTACCATGAAGTATGGGGGTCAGAAACTGTACCCAGAGCCCTTAATCAACATTATACTGTTTACATACTCTTTCAAATATATGAATAAAACTATCAAAATTATCACCCTCTGTAAACTGTGGAAGACATTTACTGACCTTTATTGCTTCTGGAGTTTGGTTATTCTCTTCCCCAGTACCTCCGTGATCCTGATGAAGGGTCAGCATCTCCCTCTCATGTTGACACTGTCTCTCATTTTCTTCGACCTCCAACCAATGCAGTCTCTCATTTCCTTCAGCCTCCAAATGCTGCAGTCTCTCTGCTGATGCTAAGTCCATCTGTTTTGCCTGCAGCAGTCTCTCCGCTGATTCTAATTCCAAATGTCTTGCCTCCAGTTCACTCTAACTCAAGATGGATTGTAAATCCTCTAAGGGAAAGGTGAACTGCCCTGTTTCTAAGGGTGCACATCCCCATCACAAGACTGGTTGTCTTTCTGGTTGCTGGTATGTGCTGCAGCTGTGATTAAGGCTGAAATCATTTCATCTTTAGACAGGTTGGCATGCACCTGTCATTTGTCTTCGCACACCTTAGTAAACTGGTTCTTTCTCAGCTTGCCATAATCCTCTGCTGAAATCTTTGCCTGCTTTCCCTGTCTAAACTAAACTAACAAAAAATAAAGAAAACTGTTGTGAAAATGAAGCCCTGAATGTTTACCTTGCGGCCGATAAGACTACACACAACTTCAGTGACAACTACCTACAGGCTACAGAAGTTCAATTAATATCCATACTACTGGTCACCAATATGTGATGTTCCTTATCTGCACCACTGATCAAGCAGTCTCAAACCTCAACATGGACACTGGTGGGGAACGTTCACTTGGAGCAGAAATAGATGCACACAGTATTTCCAGATGCAGATCTCTGCCCAAAAAAACAGGTTCCCTTAAGAGCACACAGGGAAAACACACAGTCTGAAGCTGAGTTTCCCTCTCTCTCTCCAGGCCCAAATAAGACTCCTCACTAACACAGCTGAGTTGAGTCCTCAGCTGAGGGTTCCAAGACAACTCCTCCACCACTCTCTCTGTGAATCTAGTGTTTTCTGTCCCTGCTCCAGCAACTCATACACACTGTTTGAGATTTGATTTTTATAACACACACACACACACACACACACATACACACACACACACACACACACACACACACACACACACACACACACACACACACACACTCACACACACACCTGGGAAAGGCTGGCACAGATTACACACTATACCACCTTTACCCAGACAATAAGGTAGTTACTGCCACCAGAACACATGAAAGCCCACTAAGGCTCTTACTTGGGTATCCAGTTATACTTACTAAAATTAATATTCACACAATGATAGTGTTTGAGCAATGCAGCAAGGCTTTCAGAAGCAGCCACAGTGTCACCAAATAAATATAAGTACTCTCAAAGGTTAAAATATACTCTAAAAGACCAGGCACAATGAACATTTTAAATGTATTTAATAAGAAATAATAAAAGCACATGAAAATACTAAATATATATTTACAATAAACATCAGAGTTTCAATCACAGGAAATATTAGCAATAACACAGATGGAAAGGTTCAGAAAGATACAGAAAAACAATGCTTAACTAATCTCACTATATTTTCCTGACTGACAAAATAATTACTGTTCCTTACTTCACTTACTAGAGCAAGACAAGATGATGTAGGTGAGTGGTTCTTCTTTGTCAGGTTTCAAAAATAGACTATCCTGAGACTCCTCTCATCTAGTATAAAACATAATTTCAGAGCTGGATTACAGAATAGCATCACATACATCTGATCACTTGACTTCTGGTTCCCACACTACCCACTTTTACTTGAAGCTGAGGCAGAATCACAAACATATGTGTCATAATGCACAAAGATATAGCTTTGCTAAGATGTGTTATACCATCTGGAAGCTATAAAACTATTTCCAAAACGTTCACCCTTCCAGGGCACAATTATTTCACTCCTAAAGACAACACAGTAGGATTTCTAGTCTTCATTTTCATAGACATTTTGTCTCTGGCTGCAATCAGAACTGCAAGATACAATCTTTATGGCCAAATCCAGGAAATTTAATTTCAGACTATTTTTTTAAAGTTAGCTGGACTGAAACTAATCTCTTCTATTCCACTATTGTGTGTTGCAATATATTCATTTCAACAGTTACAATACATTCTGGCATATAGATGTATTTCTTTTCTGTTCAGCAGGACCCACTGTTGATACATTTTAACAGAAGCAGCTTTCCAAATACATTTTCAGCACAAGCACCTGTACAAATCAGTTTGATGTACACATGACATATAATTCTTTACAAAACTGCAGCTAGCAATACTGGCATGTGTTACACATCCACTGCACAGTGGTGCCTCACTGTCAGCCTGGGAACTACCACTCACCTCTGCCCTTGCAGTCACTCTGTCCAAGTGAACATCAGTACCTATCAGCAGTTGTGGCTCACCTTCAGGCTCACTGTTACAGGGTAGGTCCCTCTCTGAAATTACCACATCACCAGCTCCAGCTTCAGGTGTTGGGTCTTTCTGGAACTCCCCAGGCTACCAGTCCCACATGCTTGTCTCCAAGCCTGACTGTGGTTAACTGCATGCACACAATGTACTGCATTACCAAAATCATTCCCTATCAAGACATATGCAAGGATATTCTCAAACACACTTGTTAGCATGCTTCATTTTCTACCCTGCTAGTCAAGGTGAACCCTGACCAAAGACATTTGTAATGGGGTCCCTCCTAAATCCCTGCCTGTAGTGGCCTGCCCAAGGAAGTACTGCTCCTGTTTAACCACTGCAGGCGTAAAAATGGTTATGTCAGAGGCCATCTGGTCACCTTACTTCTAGTTCTCACACTACCCCCCATAATACACACACACAGAGCTTTACTAAGATGTGTTATAGCATGTGGAAGCTATAAAGCCATTTCAAAAATTTACACCTTTCAAGGGTAGCAATTAGTTCACCCCCAAGTACCATACAATATGATTCCTAGTGCTGGTTTTCACAGACATTTTGTCTCTGGCTGCAGTCACAACTGCAAGATACAATCTTTATGGCCTAAACCAGGTAATTTGATTTCAGAATATTTTTCAAAGTTAGCTGGATGAGATTATCCTCTTCTCTTCCAGTATCGTCTGTTATAATATATTCGTTTCAACAGTTACAATATAGTCTGACATATAGGTGTATTTGTTTTCTGTCCAGCAGCGTCCATTGTTGGTACATTTTTAACACAAGTAGCTTTACAAATACATTTTCAACACAAGCACATGTACAAATAAGTTTGATATGCAAATGACATACAATTTTTTACAAAACTCTAGCTAGCTATGCTGACATATGTTACACATCCACTGCCCTACTCCTCCAAGCATAGCTGGCACTACTTTGTATCGTCACAAGGCATTCTAAGGCCTTTCTCACATCCTCTATTTTTGCTTCTAGCAATGATAAAACTATGTGATGCTCATTATCTTTTCTGCATATTTAAATATCAGTTCCTCTTATAACTGAATCTCCAATTACAAGAATATCTATTCTGAGCAGATCTGAAGAATCTTTAACTTCTAATTTGGGAATATCTGTTCTATCAGTTTTTACAAAGAAATGATCCTCATCACCATTAGTCTTATAAATCTCACTGTTTCTGTTGCTTATTACATTTGCAAGCATACAATTCTCATCCAGCTGACTTCATACAGCCACAGCTTGAGATATGTTGTCAACTTCTGACTTTCTTTTTTTTTTCTTACAATAATGTTTTTCAGTCCTTCCACATTCAGTTTTGATTTCTTCCTTTTTGTCTGCCCCTGGCATCTTATTTTACATTCTCTTTTGGAAAAATGATGGCTTTTTCTTTGCATCAAATGTTTTATGATAGAAAAATATTACCATTCCCTGTACTCTGTGTGGTTCATAACAAAGCACTGTCCTTTTTAGTATGTATGTTCTTTGCTTTATAGACATTAATAATTTATTTTTCTTCCTTGTAATCTGTTGTGAACTTTATCTTTTCTGCCTTTTTTTATTTTCTTCCTATATGGTCTAAATTCTCAGATTGCTGAATAACTGTATTCTGAATTCCAACACTGTCAGTGGTATTACCTTGTTCAATAGGGGTCGAATGATCTTAACTAAGAAAAGACACTTCCTTTCCTAAATGTGTTCTAGTTGCTCTTTGAATAACATTATTTGTATATATATATATATATATATATATATATATATATATATATATATATATATATATAAAACAACAGTTCTCCAAGCTGTGCCAGTTGCACAAATGCAATTGTCATCACTAAGTCTAAATGTACTACTAATAATGGTAAGCAAATAATCCAACTTTTGACGTGAGTGACACAAATCACCAGTATTATCAGGTGCTACCTTTTAATATACATAGCATTTAATACATTGTACAAGATACTTGCACTTTAGCAAATCATTAATGGCATATTCATTTACGGGATCCATTTTCAGCTGCAAATCAAAAAAGAATTCAGGCTACTGCACAGTTAATCACAAACCAACACTAATAAGCTCTTGATTTTTTTTTGCTAAACAGAGTGTAAGAGATACTGGGCCGGATTCACGAAGGCTTGCACGGAGACTAAGAGTAGAGTAAGACTCCAGACAGCCAATATGTCTGCCGACCAATCTAGAAACAGCTGGCAGGGGCCTGCATGAGAGCTACTAAAACGACTCTTGCACGGACAGTGTTAGGATATGCAAATTACCTCATTTGCTGCTGAAAGCTATGCAAATGAGGTAAATTTGCAATCCAGGAAACACTAACCTGTCCGAGTAAGAGTAGTGTTATTTGCAGAAATGTACTCTGTTGGTAACTAAGTACCGTTTGCAAATAGCAAAACGGAGCTATGACAGCTCCAAATAAAGGATGCATCCAGTTGTGGAAGCATGCCAATGGCCAAATATAAGGCTATTGGCATTATTATGTGCTGCAAAATAATAAAAAACATTTTTTCCCCGATCTCCCATGTTTAAGCATAGTGCAGCGTCGCGCAAACGTGCGGTGCTCTAAAAACCAGAAAAAGAAAAAAAAAATCCCAAAATAGGCATTTTATTAAATATATTCATCTGCCGTGCAGATGAATGGCAGGCTGAAGACAACATGGCTACTGAGTAGTGGTTGCTAAGGGGGGAAGCTCAGTCTGAGAGATGTAACCAAGCATTGGTAGGCAATCCTATGCAAATGAGTTTAAGGATAGCGAATCCCAATTTTCCCTGCCATGTGAACCATGTCCCTAGAGTGTAAGAGTAGGATTAGGGGAGTAACAGAGTAGAAGATAGGTGACATCATGAGGGGGGTATGTATCAAAGACTGTAAGCTTATTGGAGCAGAGTGTCATGTGTTTGCTGTGAGTTACTCAGGACTGGAAGAGGCGTGTTTATAGTTGTCTGAACTGAAACCCAGAAATGGAAGGTGCATGCCGTGGCTATTACTAAAGTTTCTTGCAAAGATGCTTACACTGTGTGCACTCGTGTGCACATCTGTAAACCCGTCTAAGCCTGTGTGCATGTGTGTGCACCTGTGTAAGCATGTGTAAGGCTGTCTAAGCCTGTGTGCATGCATGTGCACCCGCCTAAGCCTGTGTAAGCCTGTGTGTGTGCGTGCATGCTTGTTTGCACTTGTTTGCACGTCGAGGCCCCCGGTGGAAACAGAAAAGGAAAAGGAAGGAAAAGAAGTAGTAGGAAGTTAACCAAGGAGAACTAGCAGAGCTGCCAGGTGAAATCAATCAGAATCAGCAATTACACAGGCAGTACACTAACCCAGCACTTAAAACTCTGCAAACAACATTCCCCCATGTTTTTCTCAGAAACACTACAACACTGCAGTCTACAAAGAGAGGTGAAAACTTAAAAAGCTCAACCGAGACAAAAAAATCTTAGGGGCTGCCATTGCTATTATAAGGCAACATATGCAAGATGCTGAGGGTGGTGCCATTGCAAATGCTGCTGACCAACCCACAGTGAGGAGACGGAGAAGAGTATACAGACCCAGGGTAACCTACCAGGGGCTACATGAGCTGGAGATAGTGGAGCGCTATAGAGTGGACAGAGACCTCCTGCAGCAAATTGTTGAGCTGTGCAGGCCACGCCTCACACACAGAACCAACAGAGGGGAACCCATCCCAGTGGAAACCAAGGTATGTGTTGGCCTAAGAATACTAGCAACAGGTACCTTCCAGAGACTAACTGGTGATATGATGGGGATTTCACAGGCGTCAGCATCCAGGGTACTGCACCAGTTCCTGAATGCCATGTCAGCACATGTCGGTGATCATGTATATTTCCCCAATTTCTGTGAGGTATTGGCCAGCAATATGCTTCTCTTCCAGCAAATAGCGGAATACCCTGAGGTAGTGGGTGCAATTGACTGCACGCACATACACATCAAAGCACCAGCCGGTGAGCGGGGTAGGGCCTACATCAACCAATTCTGGCATCTGACACAGCTGTATCAGACATTTGCCAATGGGGACATCCCTGACGGTCACCTAGTGGGGGATGCTGGATACGCACTGGAGCCGTGCCTGATGACACCCATCAGAAATGCTCACACACCTGAACAAGAACTCCATAATGAGGCACACGCATAAACATGAAATGTAATTGAGCGTGTGTTTGGGATGCTCAAGTCACGGTTCCGGTGCCTGGACACATCTGGTGGAGCCTTGCAGTACTCACCAACTACATATACCCAAATTGTCATGGTATATGCCATGCTACACAATATGATCCTGCAAAAACAGCTGCAGCAGGAATAGCATGGGTCAGGGCCACACAGCCCCCCACCATTGCCAAGGCCTGCACAGGCACAGCGTGACTCGGAAGAGAACAACCTGAGCCTGCCCCAGTAGGCAGAAGGAGGCGTGCCCAGTATGCCTTGGCCTTGGCAAAGAGGCAATGCATAGCGCATACACTGGCTCAGTAGGAACTCTGGAAATGATACCTCTCTCTGACTTGCACATAAAATAAAAGGGATGCCTAACTTGACACTACTTGTTTCCAAGCATGTATAGGGAGTGTAGTATGTGCATCTGACATAGGTAGCCCTGCAGCACCACCTGAGGCATGATTGCCATGTTTTAAGCAATATAAAGCAGTGCTAAGCAGCATTTACCAATATTTAGTATATGTAAACAAAATTGCCTGTTTTAACTAGCGCAATGTTGGGCAACGTTGAGCAATGTTGGGCAAGGTCGGGCAAAGTCGTGTAAAGTTGAGCTAAGTCAGGTAAACATGCTCATATTTGCTTTACTGTTCCTTAAGCAGTCTGGTCTGCCCAGCATGGAAATAAAAAGCAGTGATAGGGGTCGAACCCGGGATACTGTGCACTACAGTCACAGTACTGAACCACTAAGCCATGATAGCATTTCAGTGGCATAGACACAGCAGGACAATTGTACACTAATACAAACACAAAGAAATGCTGTATCTTGCCCCTAAAGATGCATATGGGTAACCTCCCCCACAGGCCTATGCAGACAAAGAACATCAGGCCAGGCGGTGTGATGTGGGTTGTGTAGGCTATGAAGTCGTAATCTAATATACATGACATTGGACGCTAGGATCTGTAGCAAAGTAGTATGCCCCAATCCAGTACGATAGGCAACAGTACAGACTGACATGGTGTACCGTACATAGCAGTGCCAGCATAGCAAATGTGTATGTGTCAGGTGAAACCCTCATCTATGTACACCCACAGTGACAATCAGGTGTTCCCCCGGTTAGAAATGTACAAAGAATAGCTGCCTCCCATATGTAGAAATGTTGATAAGTCTATGCAAAGTGTCTCATGGAAGCCCTGCAGGCACAGCATGATCCCTGTTGATCTATGACACAAAGGTGAGCCCTGCTGTAAAAATACAACTTGATTTGCCATACACATACAGTATAAATGCCTATACTGGGCGTGCTCACACACTCCAGCAAATGTAGTGGATTTCATTCAGCATCACACTGAAAGGTCATACTGGGCATGCTCACACACTTAAAGAAACAAAGCAAATGTCAGGCAGCAACATACTGAAAGTTCATACTGGGCATGCTCACACACAGGCTAAATATGGATGTGATAATAAGGGATCTATGAACAAATATGGATAGTCATCTCTACTTCCAGCAACACATTCACAAAGTGGTCAGAAAATCATGCTATGTGTTCACACAAACTGCCAAGGTCTGTGCATGTAGGTCAAAGGAGGTTTCCACTACTCAGCGGTCATCAGACCCATCAGAGAGTACCACAACACACTTGTGATGAATCTGACTAGGCATGTTCAGCAGCCAGAAAGACCACTGAAGTACCTTAACAAGAGAATTACTGGCCTCAAATAATTGCCCCATGCAACAAGACTGAATGTAACCCAATCTGTACTCTGTTGCATACTGTCTACTCAGGAGATTTCTGCCCAACAGACAGGTCCATGTCATGGCTACACCCAGATCTGTTCTGAGTTACAGCTCAATGGCACTAAATATACAGACCCAACTGATATTGCCAACATCCTGGCAGATAGGATCAGTGTTAACTTTACCCCCATCTCACCCAAGAAAGTGCACATCTCTATAATGGAAGACTGCAAAGTTGCTGTCATCACAGCTGCACAGGTAAATAACACTCTCCAAAGCCAGTATCACAGCAGCCATGGGACCAGATAACATCCCAGGCTGTGTAGCATCTACTTCCCTGAAGTAAAATTTAACATGGAAGGTCCAGGTACTGAAGTTTCCAGAGGACTGCAAACTAGGAGCCATAATTGTAAACACTAAAGATGTGAACATCCTACAAAAGGGCCTCACTGAGACAGATGGCTGTTGTCAAAGCCATGGGCTCCAGCTCAATGCCAAAAGATGCATTGTCATCCCCTTTGTTAAAAACTCTGTAGCCAAGAACTACAACATAGGTGGTAGTATAACTCACACTGAAAGTGTGACAAGAGACCTTGGGTCACAGATGGACAGTGGACACAACTATGATAATCACATTCCCACAGTAGTCAGGAAACCCTCCTATGGGGCACACCTTATCACAAAATGTGTCTCATGCAGAATAGAAGAGGACATTGTTCCCCTCTACTCATCACTCACTAGAACTATAATAGAGTACAACACCACTTTTGCTATGTACCTCACAAGACAACCACAACAACTGGAAAGCCTGCAGCAATACCTCACAAAGAGCATTAGTGGCCTGAAATACATGCCATACACAGACCATCTCAAAATACTCCATCCATACTCCCTTGCATATCGCCTACTCAGAGGTGTTCACTGCCTAACATACAAAACTATGTCAAACACAGAGCTGTTGGACATGCACCACATAAAACACTCACAATCCCTCTGACCTTCGGACCTAAAACCACGAGTGAAATACAAAAGGAAGGGGTGTACCCATTTACCTTATGGATACCCACACCTTCAGGTTAGTGACACTGCATGAGTCCTTGGAGACCATGCAAGTGCAACTAACATTGGGCAAAGCTGCTCATCAGATTGTAGCCTGCTACAGATCACGTAACTTGTCTCAGGAACCTCACTCAGTATTCCTGAGAACAGTGGAAAATACAAAGGTCCTGTCAAATACCATTATATGAGGAGATTACAACTACCCAAACACTGCCTTTGCAGGTTTGATTCTGGCATACCAGATACAGGTGCAACTCTTAGGGTGGCTTGTCCAGCATGTCATCCCAGGCAGACAGATACTGGATCCCCTTTGAATGACACCAGTGTTTAAGCCAATTGTTAAAGCTGATCATCTTATCTCTGTATTGTGGCATCATTCTTGGTGAAGGTAGGATACTGCTCAAGGTCAGGGTCATACCTGCCTGGGCTACATAATAGAGCTCCTCAATGTCTCTTTCTTGTCATGTGGAATCTCGGGAAAACACTGCTCAAGGTGGGGGTCATACTTGCCGGGGCTCATAATCGAGAGCTCTCATGCTTTTTCATGTAGTCCAGAGAGCCTCAGGTCGTTTACACCAGCTACATACTGAGTCTGGTGAGCGGGACGTCCCCAGTGTGTCGGGACTATGGAGTCACCAATGACTAGTGTGTCTGGCATTGTGTTTGGCCTTAAGGGCTGTGACTGTTTGACACTCTGACTGTGAGGTCTATGTGTTGCAGGTGTTGTGTTCTGAGGTGGTGGTTGTTTGGGTGTCTGCTTGGTGGCCTCTGCTGTTTTGGTAGATTTTGATCAGAGCCTCAGTATGTCTTTGTGTGTTTATGTGTATGATTTGAGGTTGTAATGGTACTATGTGAGACTGGGTCTATAGTGTGTGGTAACCTTCTCCTCCTGACTGGTCTTGCCAGTCCTATGTTGAGAGAGCTCAGCCTCCAGTTTGGCCGTATAGTTGCATCTCTCGCATGTATTTGTGTTTTGTGGCTTGAGGAGTGGGTTGTCTGCGTACATGAGGCAATTGTAACATTGCCTCACTATTCCCAGGTTCACCAGGTGTGCAGGTGAGATCACTAGTAACTGATGCCTCGACATGCTAGAAGGATAGATAAAAACTTTAAAAAGATTCCGGATGTGGGTGCCCAGAAATGAGGTTGCCTTTTGGGGTGCTATCTATAAGAGTGCTGTATCAAGGTAATAAGTACTGTAGGAGCAAGTGCTAGGTTTAACAGATAGAGAATAGTCTACTTAGAGTCAAGTAGAGATGATCTTTTTAATTGTAGGATACGCTGATTAGATCAGTAGTATGGTCGAGAAGGTAGTTTCAAGGAAAATTTGAAGAGTGGACTTTAGGTAGCCTGAATAGTTTAAACCTGCTTAACTGGCGCTGCCCTAGTGTGCAACAGTGGCAACTCCGCTAAATGCATCGCGCAATCGCTAAGCTAATGCGCAAAGCCTAAAGCGTCTTTATAGCAGGGCGCTGGAAAAGACAGGAAATGACCCAAAATGGCCAATAAACTACAAGTTACTGCCTTAAACCACTCCTCTGAGGACAACAGGCAGCTCAGTACTCCCTACTCCCACTAGTGAGTAAAGAAACTACCCCTTGACCAAACAAGGAAAATGGAGAAAACAGGAACCAAGACAAAGCCCAGGGATCAGCAAAATCTGGTCTCTGGAACACTAGTTAGGAAAGTATGGAAAGCAAGGATATTTTTTTTTGTTTTTTTCAAGTTTTTTTTACAGAAAAGCAGAAAACACAATAAATGGCTAGTGTTTGCTAAGGGGGGAAGCTCAGTCTGAGAGATGTAACCAAGCATTAGTAGGCAATCCTATGAAAATGAGTTTAAGGATAGCGAATCCCAATTTTCCCTGCCATGTGAACCATGTCCCTAGAGTGTAAGAGTAGGATTAGGGGAGTAACAGAGTAGAAGATAGGTGACATCATGAGGGGGGTATGTATCAAAGACTGTAAGCTTATTGGAGCAGAGTGTCATGTGTTTGCTGTGAGTTACTCAGCACTGGAAGAGGCGTGTTTATAGTTGTCTGAACTGAAACCCAGAAATGGAAGGTGTACGCCGTGGCTATTACTAAAGTTTCTTGCAAAGATGCTTACACTGTGTGCACTCGTGTGCACGTCTGTAAACCCGTCTAAGCCTGTGTGCATGTGTGTGCACCTGTGTAAGCATGTGTAAGGCTGTCTAAGCCTGTGTGCATGCATGTGCGCCCGCCTAAGCCTGTGTAAGCCTGTGTGTGTGCGTGCATGCTTGATTGCGCGTCAATGCCCCCTGTGGAAACAGAAAAGGAAAAGGAAGGAAAAGAAGTAGTAGGAAGTTAACCAAGGAGAACTAGCAGAGCTGCCAGGTGAAATCAATCAGAATCAGCCAATTACACAGGCAGTACACTAGCCCAGCCCAGCCCAGCACTTAAAACTCTGCAAACAACATTCCCCCATGTTTTTCTCAGAAACACTACAACACTGCAGTCTACAAAGAGAGATGAAAACTTAAAAAGCTCAACTGAGACAAAAAAATCTTAGGGGCTGCCATTGCTATTATAAGGCAACATGTGCAAGATGCTGAGGGTGGTGTCATTGCAAATGCTGCTGACCAACCCACAGTGAGGAGACGGAGAAGAGTGTACAGACCCAGGGTAACCTACCAGGGGCTACATGAGCTGGAGATAGTGGAGCGCTATAGAGTGGACAGAGACCTCCTGCAGCAAATTGTTGAGCTGTGCAGGCCACGCCTCACACACAGAACCATCAGAGGGGAACCCATCCCAGTGGAAACCAAGGTATGTGTTGGCCTAAGAATACTAGCAACAGGTACCTTCCAGAGACTAACTGGTGATATGATGGGGATTTCACAGGCATCAGCATCCAGGGTACTGCACCAGTTCCTGAATGCCATGTCAGCACATGTCGGTGATCATGTATATTTCCCCAATTCCTGTGAGGTATTGGCCAGCAATATGCGTCTCTTCCAGCAAATAGCGGAATACCCTGAGGTAGTGGGTGCAATTGACTGCACGCACATACACATCAAAGCACCAGCCGGTGAGCGGGGTAGGGCCTACATCAACCACTTCTGGCATCTGACACAGCTGTACCGGACATTTGCCAATGGGGACATCCCTGACGGTCACCTAGTGGGGGATGCTGGATATGCACTGGAGCCGTGGCTGATGACACCCATCAGAAATGCACACACACCTGAACAAGAACTCCATAATGAGGCACACGCATAAACATGAAATGTAATTGAGCGTGTGTTTGGGATGCTCAAGTCACGGTTCCAGTGCTTGGACACATCTGGTGGAGCCTTGCAGTACTTACCAACTACATGTACCCAAATTGTCATGGTATATGCCATGCTACACAATATGATCCTGCAAAAACAGCTGCAGCAGGAACAGCATGGGTCAGGGCCACACAGCCCCCCACCATTGCCAAGGCCTGCACAGGCACAGCGTGACTCAGAGGAGAACAACCTGAGCCTGCCCCAGTAGGCAGAAGGAGGCGTGCCCAGTATTCCTTGGCCTTGGCAAAGAGGCAACGCATAGCACATACACTGGCTCAGTAGGAACTCTGGAAATGATACCTCTCTCTGACTTGCACATAAAATAAAAGGGATGCCTAACTTGACACTACTTGTTTCCAAGCATGTATAGGGAGTGTAGTATATGCATCTGACATAGGTAGCCCTGCAGAACCACCTGAGGCATGATTGCCATGTTTTAAGCAATATAAAGCAGTGCTAAGCAGCATTTACCAATATTTAGTATATGTAAACAAAATTGCCTGTTTTAACTAGCGCAATGTTGGGCAACGTTGAGCAATGTTGGGCAAGGTCATGCAAAGTTGAGCTAAGTCAGGTAAACATGCTCATATTTGCTTTACTGTTCCTTAAGCAGTCTGGTCTGCCCAGCATGGAAATAAAGGCAGTGACAGGGGTCGAACCCGGGATACTGTGCACTACAGTCACAGTACTGAACCACTAAGCCATGATAGCATTTCAGTGGCACAGACACAGCAGGACAATTGTACACTAATACAAACACAAAGAAATGCTGTATCTTGCCCCTAAAGAGGCATATGGGTAACCTCCCCCACAGGCCTATGCAGACAGAGAACATCAGGCCAGGTGGTGTGATGTGGGTTGTGTAGGCTATGAAGTCGTAATCTAATATACATGACATTGGACGCTAGGATCTGTAGCAAAGTAGTATGCCCCAAACCAGTACGATAGGCAACAGTACAGACTGACATGGTGTACCGTACATAGCAGTGCCGGCATAGCAAATGTGTATGTGTCAGGTGAAACCCTCATCCTATGTACACCCACAGTAACAATCAGGTGTTCCCCCGGTTAGAAATGTACAAAGAATAGCTGCCTCCCATATGTAGAAATGTTGATAAGTCTATGCAAAGTGTCTCATGGAAGCCCTGCAGGCACAGCATGATCCCTGTTGATCTATGACACAAAGGTGAGCCCTGCTGTAAAAATACAACTTGATTTGCCATACACATACAGTATAAATGCCTATTCTGGGCATGTTCACACTCAAAAGTGTGGTTTCATTGGATAAATGGGTCATATGGGCATGCTAAAATTAAGAACAACAATGCCAGACATAAAAAAGTTCAACTGGATGTCAAATAAATATGATGTTAAATTATGAAAAAATTGGGGGGAACCCTACTTCCAGAACACATTCAAAAGGGGCCAAAAATTCTTCAGGGGTTCACAAAAACTGCCAAGGCCCCATGAGGTTTCCCTATCACAGTCACAACCCTCAAATTTTCCCAAAAATTGGGTGATTGATGGGGTTTTTAGGCCGGGGAAGCCAGATTTCCAAACGGGAAATTCTCCCCAAATATTCCCAGGGAACAAACAATGTAAAATCTGACCCTTTTGCTTATGCCCACTAGGGTTTTCCCCAAAAACAGGAAATGTTTTAAATCAAAGTTGATTTACAGCTAATGGCAAAAAATTTCCCCCTTTATTTTGAATTGGCAATAATGGGGTTACTTTCTACCCATAAAGAGACATCTTATTTGGAAATTTTAAAGTTGGGTTTAAAACTGAAGGTAAAAACCCTTTTGGGTTTTGGCCATGGGAAGATCATAGGCGTATCTTACCTTAAAGGAAAATTAACGGGAAAGGTTGTCCAAAGAAGCCAAATGCAAACAGGAGCCAAAATTTGGAAAAACCCCAAAGGTTTGGCATTAAAAGGGCCTAAGGACCAAATGGCTGTTGTCAAGCCATGGGTTGTAAATGCCAAAAATCATTTATTTTGGGAAAAAACTTGAAGAAGAACTCCCAAAAGGGGGAAAAATTCAATGAAAGTACAAAGCCCGGGGGTCAAAGGGCAAACACTGTGAAAATAAATTCCCCAAGTGTAGGAAATCTATTGGCACACCCATAAAAATGGTTTATGGAATAAAGAGGCTTTGTTCCCCTCCCATTTCCAAACTATAATGGTAAAACCCCACTTTGCATCCCACAGCACAAAAAACCGGGAAACCTGCACAATCCCAAAAAGGGCCATTTCCTAAAATCTGCCATACCAACCACCAAAAATCCATCATCCTTGCATATGGAACTAAAGGTTTTACTGCCTACAATAAAAAGCTATTAAACACGGGCCTGGGGACATTTTCCAAGAAAACATTAAAATCTCTGCCTTGGACCCAAAACCAAATTGAAATACAAAAGGAAGGGTGCCCCCAACCATGGTACCCCCCTTTCAGGTTGTCAAGCAGGAGGTTGGGCCCCTGCAATCAATAACAGGGGTGTTTTGGTTTGCCGAAGCCACGTACCCCCAAAACCCTATGGTTTTGGGGGGGGTTTGGGGTTTTTTTTTTGGGGTTTACCCAAACATGATGGGAATTTAAATTTGGGGAATTTTTCCTGGGTTTTATTAAATAAGGTGGTCCCATGCCCACAGTCACATTGGCTGATATCAATTTGGGGAACCAAAGTGTCCCCACAAGATACCCCTCTGGAACAGATAGGTATTCCTGGCATCACACCACGGGTATAACCAAACTGGGACTCCCCCCCAAGGGGAAATTGACACTCCCAGCCCGGGGGACTTCCAAGCCCTGCATGTTTTCAGGGGTTATACCCCCCCCCCCCCAACATTCGGGGCTGGACGGACACCCCCTTTAAAACATTTTTATCCACCGTGTTGGGGCATAATAGAAAGACGACCCTGAAAGGACTACAGGGAGGCATCAATTCTTAAGACATGACCTGCAAAAATTTTGGGTGTTTTTTAAACACACATCCCACCACATAACGGGGTCCCCCCCCTTTCCCTTCCCTAAACCAAAAAATTTCCCCCTTTTGCCCAATACTGCACACATCAGCCAAGTGGCACATGGGGGGAAACACTATTGGAACTAACACGGTGTAAAAATCTAAAAACAATCATAGCTTTAATGCATCATGCCTGCTCAGCTACACCTTCAAGCATATCATTACACTCTACTGCTGACAACATGCTGACATTGCTATACTGCTATAAAGACACCCTGTGCATCAGCACCATGGTAGCCTGTTCCTGCATCGATGTTACACATGACAGGAGGTGGCACAGGTGTCATCATATGCACAGGGTGTGTTGTTGGTTTGCCAGAGGCCTACAGTGAGCCATCCAATTAACATGTATGTGTGTGTGTGTGTGTGTGTGTGTGTGTGTGTGTGTGTGTGTGTGTGTGTGTGTGTGTGTGTGTGTGTGTGTGTGTGGGGCAAGAATACTGCTATGGGCCAATATTGATGTAATGTGTGTGGGTATTTGTTAGCCCTAGGTGTCTGGATTATGGATTATATATGTGTGTGTGTCTGTATGCACACAGTTCCACCATGTGGCTGCCATATACGGGTATTTGTGGGACAGCCACAGTCTGTACCTGCGAGGCTTTACAGATCACCACCTCTGGACACAGATACGGTACCTGTGCCTGGCAGGGGTGCTACTGACACTACCAGGTACTAAGCCAGACTGGGTACTATCCCCAGAGGTAGATGGATGTACACTGAACCCAGATCCCTGCTGGGACTATCCAGAGCCACGTGCATGTCGTCTTCTAGGACGTTATCTGAAAAGCCCACCTCCAACATTGCTGGGGCTGGTACTGGCACTACGGGAGCGGCTGTGGCTTGAAGGACATCTGTGGTGACTGCCAGCTGCTGATGATGCTGGCATACATCCACGTCGACGACTCAGCCATTCTGCACTGTCCTGACACATGGACATAACATTGCGGAGGACATCTAATATCTCTCCCCAACGTCTATCAGTGACCTCAGTGTAATTACGGATGGCACCTGCTAGGTCAAGGATACTGTCAATTACGGCAGTGTTATGTGCCCTCTGTGCCCTTAGTCCCTGTCTGGTGTACCGTTCCATATGTGCCTGTGCCTCCATGACAGCCTGGAACATGCATGAGGTTGTAAGACCTGTGGCACGTCTGCCAGTGGCATGATGAGTAGCAGTGCTCTGACGAGAACCCCTGGACATCTGCCTATGTGGTACCCTTCCAGACATCTGGGTATGGCTGCTGTGTTTGGATGCATGTGCCATGGATACCACACTGTCCAGGCCAATGCCGACTGTACACTGTCCCTCAGCTAAGGGCATTGGTGATGGATGTATTGGCAGTATGACTGTGTGCATGGAGGGGGCGGACACTTGTGCACTGTCAATTGGTGGCCCAACGACAAACCCTGGCAAACATGCCTGTGCCTCAACACACCTATCATCATTATCACTATTTTGCTCAGTGACATCAGTTTCCCTGCTGCAGTGAACCAGCCCAAAGTCAGCACCTGTGAGAGGAAGACAGGAAACACATTTTACGTCCTGTAGATGATGTCAGCAAACATGAACACATGCACACATGCACACATGCACACACGCACACATGAACACATGAACACATGCACACATGCACATGAATATACTCCTCACTAAAACACACACACACACACACACACACACACACACACACCACCAGCAATCCAGAACGTATTCAATAGCGGGTGATGGTGGGGTACAGTATCACAAGGCAAACAGTTATATCACACGTGTCAGCATGCAGGACATGTGTTGCTCAACAGCATGCAGTGTGGGTGTAGACAGCCCTTGCTAATAACAGTATACATGGCTTTGATGCATGTGTGTTGTTGTTCAGTGATTGGCCTCACCCTGGAACGCAATGTGTACATGGACACAACATTGCTGTGTAAGTATTAAAAGCTCTGCAATGTCCTGTGCACCATCACTCACAGGTATACATACCATGGCTGGATGTGTATCTGTGTGTCACATAGATATCCATTTCTGATTAGAGCATCTGTGTCTTTAGCAGATAAATGTGGACACAGGTTTAGCACATGCATGCTATGTATACACACAGGATGAGTGGTGCATGTATACCTGATGCAATACCATTGCTCAACATAGCCATTGTACAGTGGTTCTGTTGAGTGTAGGACATATTGTGACCATGCCAGTGCCAGCCATGACATGGCATGCTACAATACAACTGCAGCATTAAACATCACACATACACAGTGGGTGTCATGTGACCTATACACTCAAAAGCATTACAAGACATATATGTGTCACTTTGTACAAAAGGTGATTGCTATGCATATTGTGTATTGGTCCATATGTTTGCACATACACAACATTGAGGTGCATAGCAGTGTGTAGTACTGTGGTCACTGTAACTGGATGGGGTGTAGTACCATGAGCCATCATCATGCTGCATCATGTGGTCACTCAAGGCTACTAATGTGTGCCAGACCAGCACATACCATGCTGTACCAGAACTGCTGTACAATGGCTACATTCACCATTTCACAGCCAGTTTTTACATGGGTTTGTATGGTGCCCAATAGGGGGCATTGCCTAACATGAATGTGTTATGTGTTGAAGAGTGTCCACAGCCCATGAGAGCATCTCCCCCCAGGTATATTATGTGTGCTGTGGGATGACATTTGGGATACTGGAGTGTGACCTTACAGCGGTGTCTGAATATGCCATGTGTAGCATGTACGTGTACTGCGATGACAAAGTTGTGTATGTTGTGTGCATGTGTATGCCTCTTCCTATCCAATGTCCACTACAGTGTTGCCACAATTGTGTGGGATGCTCTGTGATTGTATGTGTTTAGGCAGCTACCACTTACGGGATGTGCAAGTCTCACAGCAAACATGCAGCATGCATTATGCATAGGTGTGTTTGTACATGGCCTACACTCACCTATGACATGCACATTTAATTAGCAAAAAGTAGAACACACTCACCAGCATGGGTCTGCTGCCTTGCTGTCACACCAGAGGGACCTACAAGGATATGATTAAGGGCACGGTTCACAGTAAATTTGGCCAGGTTTAGCCATCAATGATCCACAGGTTGGTCTGACCACCTGTTCATAAACTGCTCAAGTACGGGCAGTGGGTTGTTGGTGAACATTTGAATATGCACGGGGCCAATGACATGGCTGCACAAAAACCTCCAGTATCTTACAAACAATGTGGTGTCAAACAATCCTCAATAAATTCCAAGAATATAGTTCCTTTGGGTAAATCAATGTTACAATTACCCATGGGTTAATCCAATGAGAGCATTTGGCCCTGGGGCACAGTAACTTTGTGGTACATGAAAGTGTTTGACTTTCCTTCTATGTACCAAGGAAACAATTTGTAAGCCAAATTTTACCACCCTACAAAATCCTGTAAAAAGGCTACATTAATTTCAAGCAGTTTATAATGTTTTCCTGTAGATCAAAAGTGTTAGTGGGTTTAAAATTGCACGCCAAGTGTGTGTGGTTTTGTTCCTTGGGAAAAAACCTTTTTTGGGAAAGGGGATTTCCCCTTTAAAAAGTGGTTCTAATTTTGCCAATTATGATGTACCATTAAAAATTCCCTGGGAAAAGGTTTTAGTTGCATGTGCTTTAATAAATTCCTAGTATTGAAATTGGTGGGGTTTGGGAATTGTTTGTTTTTAAAGGCATTTACCCCCTTTGGGAGGAAGCCCCCAAAAGGGGCATCATATTATGCAAGTGTGATGTAAACCAAAAAAATTCCCTTTGGGGAAAGACTTTTATAGTTATAGACAATAAACCCTGGGTTCGGGTTGTTAAAGGGGCCAAATTATTGACAGTTTTTTTGGGCAAAATTTGGGGAAAGAAACCTTTGTGGGTATGAACACTTAAAGTGGTAACTTACGTCAAGCTAGATTCAATCCTAAAATTATATGTGGAAAAGACCATTAATTTAAGTCCTTAAGGGTTTTTCCTCTAAAATAAGAAGTATTGGGTGGGGTTTGACCTGCATTGTGTGTAACCTGTTGGCCCTGTTTTGTTTTACATGTTGCTTTTGTTGTTGCCAGGTGAGGTAGGGTAAAAATCAAAAGGGTATGTTACCCCAAACCTGTGGCCCCCCTGTTTCTCCAAGAAAACCTGTCATCTTTGCCAGACTGTCTTTTCCCGCCTTGGTCCCCTCTTATGCTGGAGGCCAGCCATGTTTTTACCCCGGGCCCGGGTCTTCCAGTAAAACCCTCATCGGTTTTTTGGGTTGTGGAGAGGGATGGGGTAACCGGGCCTTTTTTTAAACGCGCTCTGCTGTAAATTTAAGGTGCAACCCTTTGGAAGCATGCAGACTTATTGTTAGGAACCATGGGGAATTTAAAATTCCTGAAAGTGTTTATAAAAAGGGGGATACGAACCTATTGCTGTAAATCACCTTTCATAAATTTATGGCTCCCCAAAATGCTGGGGTTTTGGCAAAAATATAAAAACTTTTTTGGCAAGCACACAGGGTTTAAACCAGTATGTATATACCTTGGAATTGTGTGCATCAAATGCAATAGGCCACGGGAGGATTCCCAAAAAGGGGACGGAAATATTATTATTGCTTGTAAAGGGAGTTATATCCAAACAATGGTTTTGAAGGGGGCAAAACCCCTGTTAACTGGCAATTAATATGGGGGGCCAATTGCTGTTGTTACATTTTTGGTCTTTTTCCCGTAACACTAATGAGGATGGTCAGGCTCCCAAATCCAGAATCAACCAAGACAAAGGAAAAGGTTACCCAAGACTTTAAACCTGTCATACAACTGTGTAGTAGGTTCAAAATGTGGTAGTAATGATACTGGAACCAAGAAACAAGTGTTCCGGAATTTGACTTTCACCCTGCCCTGTGTCCTATGCATGACTTCAGAAGTCCCCTCCCCCAGTTCACAATTTTCACCGCAAACCTCAAACCAACATACTGTACTCTCTAACACATGCGCCAAACTCCACACACCAAGGGCACATGACAATCACTTTGGCCTAAAAATGGTTAAACACTCTGCAATCAATTTTTAAGCATAATCCTGCCAGAAACATTTCCCATACATTACACTATACAAACTGCACACAACTTAAACACCGTAAATCCACATAGCTTTTGAAACAAGTACAGTGGGGTGAGGTTCATATAGGAAAGGTTTGGTGGGCCAAGGGTTTAAGTCCCCTTTCAACAGGAAATTTTTGGGGGTGTGGGGGGTGTTGGGTGTTTTTTTCCCCAAAATCATCAGGATTATTTATGATGAATGCTAATTAGGAGCCTTGTTTGCTATTGATAGGTGGTTTGTTCCAGAGTATGGGATGTCTCTGAGATAGGAATCTATCCCTCCAGCATGTGCTGTTTATTGAGGTCACAAGGTTTAGGCCCCTAGAGCGTGTAGCTTGTAGGGATTGTGATCTGTCTACATGGAGCATGTCCAACAGCTCTGGGTTCGACATAGCTTAGTATGTTAGGCAGAGGTCACCTCTGTGTAGACGGTATGCGACACAGTCTAGCTGTGGGTTTGTGAGATGGTCTGCATAGGGCATCTGTTTGTGGCTGGTATTACTCTTAGTGAGGTATGTCTCTTTCATTTCCAGTTGCTGTAGATGTCTTGTGAGGTACATACCGCATGGGGCATTGTACTTGATAATGGGTTTTATGTGTGATGAGTAAAGGGGAACACTGACCTATATTTCCCTGGATGACACACCTTTTGTGATGACGTGTGCCACGTAGACAGATTACATGACTAGTGTGGCACTGTGATTATCAAAGGGGTGACTACTGTCCACCTGTGTCACATGGTCTCTTATCACACCTTTGGTGTTAAGTAGACTACCACCTATGTGGTAGTTCATGGATAAAGAGTTTTTGCAAGAAGGTATGCCAATGCAGTGTCAACAGTAAGCTTGGGTCCATGGCTTTGTCACCAGGCATCTGTTGCAGTAAATATGACCCTGTCTCTCTCTCTCTCTCTCTCTCTCTAAATATATATATATATATATATATATATATATATATATATATATATATATATATATATATATATATAGACATATATATAGATATATATATATATATATATATATATATATATATATATATATATATATATATATATATACACACATACATATAACCATCCACTGGTGTACATGTAGATATACATATAGGCACATATACAGTCCACCTTTCATGGTGGGGATATCAATTATGCAAAGGTTGTGAGGTATACAGTTATGTCATAATATTGCACAGTGTTGTGCGGACTGCATTGAAGGTGTTCTCAGCCCATGTAGCTTTAGCAGGCCTTACTGGCTGCAAGACTGCAAACCTGATGAATCATACCCACAGCGTTTAACCACTGCATGTCATATAACAGCACTGTATGCTGTCTTGTTTACCACACACTACAACCTACATACAAATATGCACATAACAACCTTCAACAACATATATATGTCCACCCTTCACAAACAGTTGCAGTATGTCCCTTGCTCTATGCACATGTACAGATGCTAATATATCTGACACAGACAGATCTCTCCTTATGTGTGTGCTATACACACACAAGGTCCACACTGTTGTAAGTTTGTGTACCTCACAGCTGACCTGTTGGGCCTTGCTGCAACATGAACAGGTGTCACATGTGAGCACACAGTAATATTAGAGGGTGTATATATAGCTGCACATGCTAGATTAACATACTAGTCTGGTACAGCTGTTGCCAATGCTAAGCTACACATCAATATGACTATCATGCATTTGTTACTCTGTCACATCCATGTTTATATAACTGTATGTGCTACTCCCACAAACAGACATTGTAAACACTACTGTACAGAACACAGATAACATGGATCAGATGTTTGACATTTAATGCTGAACTACATATGTAACAGTCATATCCCACTGCACACAGCTACACACTTTCTCCATGCCAGTAGTTATGCAGGGCATCTGTGCATAGATATGTACTGCTGCCACATATGGATGATTCAAACTATGTAGAATACTCTTCATAAACATCTACTACATGCCAGTAAATACATAGCTGTTACATACTTTTCCTTTGTATGTGTTCGTATTTGTCGGTTTTGTGTGTTTTGTGATAACTGTTATTTTTATAGCTTATGATGTTTTTCAACATAATTGTTTTTTTCTTTTCAATATATGATTTATTTTTCAATATTATTTTTTTTCAATATATTTTTCTTTTCAATTTATTTTTTTTCAATATTTTTTTTCTATATATTATTTATTTTTCAGTATGATTTTTTTTCAATATATTTTTCTTTTCAATATATTTATTTAATATATTTTATTCAATATATTAGCTTTTCTTTTTTGTTTCAATATATTACTTTTTCTTTCAATATATTTTTTGTTGATCTGTTTTCTTTTTTCCTGCTGCTGTTGTCAGCGTCCATCCGTCTATCTCTCTCGCTCTCTCTCCCTCTGTACTTGCAATGAAATGATTGCATGTGTGGACAGCAAGTACAGCCTGCTTTTATAGGTATCTGCACATGTGCATGTGATGGCCTCTGCACCAATTGGTGGCCACCATTTAGCAATTGCATGCAGCCTGCTATGTGATACTTGCAGTACTCACTGTTATAGCAACCCAATGCTATAAATTGCTAAGTCAGGTAGGCGTAGCCCTTTCCGCTTTCCAAAGTTGGAACCATGCTTGTTTGCTGTGGACACCATTGTGTAAGTCAGAAGGTTGATATACTTCTCATAACTGATGCTAGGGGTGTAGCCAGTGATTTGAATGTTGTACTCAGACCTGCATGTTGCCACTTCCAGTACACAGTTGACAGTGTAGAATTGTACTTACCCCTACAAATGCTAACACAAGATACATGGGAGTATGTAGTTTCTTTTCTACTTATACAATTAGCTGCCATACATATGTAGTTATTGAGATGTTTTCATTTGGCACATGAACTGTTTGGAACTGCTGTCCTGTGGAAATGAATGTACTCACTTCTGCACAGTTTGTGCTTTTTCTTTTGTTGACATTATCACAGGATGCTCATGAAAACTGGACAATTCCAGTACTGAGTATGCCTACCTACATCCTTGCTGTACCTTGAACACACAGGTATTTTGTACATTTGGGTGGGGATTGTCCTGCTATGATACTGTGTGGGGGTTGTAAAGTGCTGCTGTAACATTATTTACTGCTAGAATGTCTGGTTCTGTTATCACAGTCATGTAATGCAATTCCACAACAACTGCTGGTAAAGTTCCACAGCACAGGTTTTGTGTTATGGCATTCCTATTTTTCCTTTACATTCACTCATTTTGAAGCATGATATATATATTTCAGCAACAACCTGCTGTATGTCTACTTTGGCTTAGTAGTACTTCATGCAGTTTAGTGTGTCCAAGGTCCAGGGTTCGAGACTGATAGTGGTGTTTTATTTTGCTGCTGAGCAGAACAAGGCACCTCATATGCAGGGTGACTAAGGCAATTTTAAGCAGTTGTAAGCAGGTTTGCGTGGGTTTGCGTGACACTTAGCAATACTTAGCTAAGCGCACACAAATGCACACTCGCGCAAACCCGCTAACTACTGCTTAAAAGTGCTTACACACGCTAACCCCCGTGCTCATTTCTTTGAAAGAAAAGAAAATGGGAAGATAGGAAAGTGGTGAAAAAGGGGCACAAAGAGGGAAAGACAGTAGGGAAAACAGTTCGGGATGTGCAGGACGGATGTAGGGAAGGTCCATAGCTGCCCATTTCTTTAACAGCAACAGCTGTGCATATACTAGTAATTTGGAGGGAAATTTGAAACCTTCCACCCCTGAGAGAGGGGTGAGGACAACGAAGTATGTTGTACTGCCAATTAAATTTCAGTTTATGTGTCCAGCGGACATTTGTGCAAAATGGGCAGCTATGTATGGGGCGTCATTTTTTTGTGGGAGCAGATTGCCCATTTTTTTTTTCAGGTGAGAATGGAATGTGGGGTAGGGGAAGTAAGTATATTTTGGGATGTAGGTTGGGAAGGTAAACAGACAAGACAAACAAGACACATACAGGGGCAGAATATGACACATGGGGTGGGTGAACACCATTGATGGGAAGGATGTTTGGAAATCGCAAGCCCATGAGACCACAGATGGCAACAGTGGAACTGAGATCCCCACTCATGGGCAGTCACCACTGCACCTTCACAGCCTGGATGGTGGCTGTGCTGGGGGCTGCGTAGGATGGGCAGGCTCACCCGTGAGTCCCACCACTCTTGCCTCGAGCTGGCATAGAGGATCAGCGACTGAACGCTCGATCTCCCTACGCACCACAGTCCAGACTGTTCAGAGGGTGATAGGTGGCCCTCCTCTGGCCACTCTTGCAAGGGGGGAATGAGCCCCATCTCCTGCAGTGCTTCCACCCTAAGTTGGCACAGGATCACGGGCCAGGCACGGGCACGGACCTGCTAGTGGTGCCCGCCATCGCGCCAGCTGTGGGAGGAAGTGACCCTGCTGGGACCGGCCTTCCCATACATTCTATGTTTAGGAGGATTTAATGACAATATGGGTTAGTAATAGCCAACAGCATTCCAATTTAGTTGTAACAGCATACAGTAGTATTCCCAATAACCCAACACACCAGAGTTCCAACAGTTGAACAGCAAGCATAACACATGCATATATAGAACAACAGTGGACATTCCAACAGCATGCAGGATTGATTGGTGGCAACAGGCCACCAAGATTGTGGTTTGTGAACAGGGCACATGCATCATAGTAAATGCATATATTTATGAACTAATAGGACATGTATCCCAACAAATGTTATGAGATTAGACATACCCATTGAGGTGTGGAATTGCATTGTTTATGCACATACAGTAGGGTGTAAAAAGATACCTCCATTAACAACTTATATATACTTATAAGTTTACACTACATTCCTATTGACTGCAGTTTTATATCCCCTACATGTATTATTACACTAGGCAATGTCCGTTAAATTGTGAAATGGGTTTTGCTAGTTCTTGATTTACCTGACCTGTATCTGACATACAAACTGTCCTGGATGCAGATGTTACTGCTACATATTTATATATTTCATTTATATATATATATCTACATATCTGGATGTGTTCAGGTGACATTATCAGGTATATGTTGACAGCCCCCTACATTTCTAGCAGCACACTGACATTTCTGGGGAACACAATAACAAGCTACTGATATGCCAGATTAACTTGTACATGCCGGCCATGAACCGACAGTTGAGGACTGTATATATGCTTAACAGCTACTGGCACTCCCTTCATCCACTTTATATGGGCCTACCCATGTGTGGGTTGACTGCGCTTAATACAACAGTACTATTTCTATAATGCAAGGGTACAACAACATATTGAAGAAAGTGACACGGACACACTCCAGGAATTATACCTTTATTAATTACATTACACACTTTTCTAGTGGCTCTCTCATTTATTTGATATATCAATGCATGCAGAGGTCTTTTATTCAAGACATATTATACCTTTATTAATGGGTTACACCACCTTTTCATGCTGTCTCACTTATTTTATATAACAGCACATGCAGAGAAGTTATTCAACACTTATTATACCTTTATTAATGGGTTACAACACTCTTTTTCAGGCTCTCTCACTTCTTTTATATGACAACACATGCAGAATAATTACTAACCTGCCTGGTGGTGCAGCCTTAGCAGCCTATCTGCATAGGCTTGCTGATTCACAGCATGGACAACTGCAGCTGTGAAGTAGATGAAGGGATATTGAGACATACCTATCCATAATATAGACTACAATAGCAATTCTTACATACTTCATTCCATGGTTACATACTCAGTAGTGGGGCATTTTCCATTTCACGGGCCTCCTGTATCCACTGGTTCAGTCGGTCCTCCTTGCATCTCTTCAGGTCTGAATAGTGGTGTCTGACCTGCTGACCAGTCTGAGGGACACCTGTGGCACTGGTGAGATCATGTGCTAGATGGTTCCAGGCTTCTGCTTTGTACTCCATGCCATGAAACTGGCCCTGCAGGAGTCTTGCATCATGATGATGGATGAGGAGCCAGACCATTACTTTTGACTTCTCAATGCCCCACTGTTGTGCTCGAAAACGAGAGCCCTCTCTGACACCAGCCATACTGTCTGCAGATGGGAGCTACAACCAGTTATGGCAATTATTCCCACCTATGGAGCATAAATATGCCTCATTTCTCACACTTATTTGTGATTGGCCGGTTTTGAAAATTCTCAGCTAAAAGCAAACCTGCTTAGCAATGGGTAAACTTCCATTGATATATATGAGTGTGTTGGAAATGCATCCATATGTAAAGCTGTCATGGCTTAGTGGTTTAGTACTGTGATTATGGTGCATAGTGTCCTGGGTTCGAGGCTTATCATTGCTTTTTATTTTACTACTGGCCAGACCGGCTAGGAGGTGTGGCTGTGTTTAGCCGACTTTGCTCAACTTGCCCAATGTTGCTCGATGTTGCTCTACGTTGCTTTACATTGTCCGCCGTTGCCCGCCATTTCCTGACGTTGCTCTAGTTAGCATGGTGCGCAGCTCTGTGCAAACATGTTTTGTTTGCGCTAGTTGGTGCGATGCACAGCTCCGCGCAAAGCCATTGCGCTAGTTAAAGCAGTGCTAAGCTATGAGCAATTGTACTTAACTGTGCTTAATATTAGTAAACTTTGCTTAGCAGTGCTTCCCATTACTTAAGATATGTTACTTATGCATTTATCAGTATGCATGACCATTCCACCTTCTTATATATATATATATATATATATATATATATATATATATATATATATATATATGTATATATAAAATATCGTTCACTACTACATAGGCCATTTCAATGCACTTTACTAACAATTAAAAGGTAAATGCCAGGAGTTATTTTTATGCAAAGATTTCCTACAGAAAATGGGAAGGGGTGTGGTGGGACTCGAACCAGGAATGCCTCCTCTTTGTGTGAAGGCTCTACCACTACATTATTGCTATTTGGCTTAATTTGCATATAAGTAGTTTATTATCCTCTTTGATGTTTTCACTGCTAACTGTGGCTAAGCAATGGGCAAACCCGCACATACACGCGCAAATACGGGCAGCTATATCGGGAATAAAAAATAAATAAAATGGAAAGCTTTACATTTTAAACTTGTACAGGGGTTTAGAATGTGGGGGAGTGTAGTGTTGGGTATGTTGACATTTGAGCGGACTCGCTCATTTCTCTTGACATTTGCTGTTTAGGCACTGCTCACCAGTCTGACATGCCCACTGCAGTCGTGCATGCTCCATGTTAACCTTAGAGTTGAGTCAGTGTGCCCTCATGAATATGCATGACACTCTGACATCATACTCTTAGACTGCTGTTTCTGAGTAAGACTTAGTGTTACACGGAGGATTAGTGAATCCCGGCCACTGATCCACAAATGCCAGGTAAATTTATTAATAGAAGGAAAAAAAAGCTTTCGGGACAATTCCCTTTGTCAGTGCTTATACAGAACAATTACATTTTGTGACTTTATATCCATCACCTGACAGAAAACAACAATCAACTTTCCTAATAAATTCAAACATGGAAATTCATCACCATAAAACCATTTAAAGATGCAGCATTCAATTCTAAGTATCTCTAAAATTACCAATTCATAAAAATATATAACAATATATGTAAAACATAAATAAATAAAAGATATATATATATATATATATATATATATATATATATATTACATAAAACTAAAACATATATAAATAAAAAAAAAACTATATATATTACATAAACCTTATTATTCACTTTTTTACTTTTTTTACTATTTAACACAGGGCTGCATAACTCTAAAAGCTGTTTATAACTTCATTTGTTTAGGTTTTAATATTGGTTTAAGACTTATAGCAGCATTCAAACCTGGCTCCTTATCAGACTGCATTCTCAAAATCCACTTATATTCAACTATCCCTGTATCATTGCAGATATCATCCCCTTACTTCTGGTGGTAATTTTTGGATAACCTTAAATTTACATGTATGTTGCAAGCCATTTTCTTTAACATGTTTAGCAAGACAAATAGTGCTATCTCCCCTTCTTATATCAGACAGGTGCTGAGATATTCTTTCTTTTAGCTTCCTGTTACATTTACCTATATAAAACCCCTGGCACACAGCACAGGTATCCAAGTATACTATGTTTTCAGAATTGCATGTTGCATAACAATTGAATTCATATTTTATACTACTAACAGGATGTATAAACTCAACTCAATTTAAAATATGTTTACAAAAAGAGCAATTATAACCCTTCTTCTTGCTAACAAGGGTACTTTGTGTAATATTCATCTCTCTGTTCTACTTAAGCAAGTATGAAAAGAGTCCAGACGCAGGTTTCAATTTAGTGCTTTCTTTCTTTTAATTATTCAAGAACTTCTTCAGAATTAAAACCCTATAAACAAACCAAAATTTAAAAAAGGTGCCAGTAAAATCACAAGACCGTCAAGAACCAATCAAATGATTTTCACTAAGACTTCATCTTGTTGAAACTAGAATGTGTTTAGAAATGCAGTGTAATAAACAGTATCACAATATCAATTCTGTTAATATAAACAGAGAAAATTCAGTGTCGAGAATGAAACAGATATATACACATATATACATACACAACATATAAATATATATATATATATATATATATATATATATATATATATATATATATATATATATATATATATATATGGGTCTGCTTCACAAAACCAAAATACCACTTACCCGACTTTTAAAATACCGAGATGACAAAGCCAAAAATCCATATTACAGACATTCTGGAAAACCGACATTTCACTTCAGGTAAGAAACCTTTGAGCTAACCTAAAAAAACAAAGTAAAACCGAAGCAAATTAAATTCACCCGTGTGGATTTTTGGTTTTGTGAAGTAAACCCATATACACATATGTGAGTGTACTGAATGCATTTTAACACCAACCTTCTGAATGAACTAATCAGATTTTAAAACCTTTGAGCTAGCAGAATGCATTTTATATTTACAGACTCATTCAAGCCTGGAGTTTTATCTGCATGCAGTTTAATTTGCCACCAAGATTCCTGTCATTCAAGTAAAACATTATAATTGCCCACAAATTCATTCAGATGGACAGCATATAAAACAAAAAAAAACCCTGAAATTTCTTAAAGTTTGAGCAAATTAAGGAATGTTTGGCTAAGGTGTTGTTTGAATCATTATTTCTGATTGTCAACGTATGTAGTAAATTGTTCTTGACAGCTTCCTAATAGTTTTGTCTATATAAAACCCTGGGTAGGAGTCACATGTATATATTTGTTTCATTGTGTACACTGAATTTTCTCTGTTTATATTAACATAATTAATACTACGACACTGTTTGTTACATTGCATTTCTAAAGGCATTGTAGTTTTAAGAAGATCATGTCGTAGTGAGAATCATTTGATTGGTTTTTGATGGCCTTCTGATTTTACTGATACCTTTTTTAAATCTTGGTTTGTGTATAGGGTTTTAATTCTGAAGAAGTTCTTGAATAATTAAAAGAATGAAAGCGCTAAATTAAAACCTATGTCCGAGACTCCCTTTGTGCTTGTTTAAGCAAAATTTTTGTTGGTTTGGTTGCTTTTTTATTCTACACCACATTCTGATATTCATCTCTCTGTCACATAATCATTGTTCTAAATTTTGATATTTCCTATAGGCAAATTGTGGTGTAGTTCCTATAAATTTATTCAATTCAGGTAATGCATTCAAAATACCCCAATTATTTTCAGTCACATTTATTAAAAATATATAAAATTTCCCACTGATTCAATGCTATATTAGCAAAAGATGTTCCTATGGGAATTTCTCTGTGCAAATAGCATTTATGCAAGTAAGAAGATTAAAACTATAGATATGGTATTAACTAGCAATACATTTATATTTGAACAACAATTGATCCATCAGGTATTAGGTATAGCAATGGGAGCATCTGTTGCTAACACCTATGGTAATATAACATTGAATCAATGGAAAGGTTTGTATATTTTTAATGGTTTTAAGGTGATGAATTTCCATGTTTGAATATTTTACGAAAGTTGTTTGGTGCTTTCTGTCAGATGATAGATATAAAGCCACTGAATAGAATTGTTCTGCATATGCACTGACAAAGAAAATTGTCTTGAAAGCCTTGCTTGTGTGAGTTTTCTTTATGTTAATATATTTATCTGGTGTTTGTGGTCCGACATCTCTTGATCTCTGTTTATTGAATTGTTTTTGACATTGATCTCATTTACAGTTTTCCTAGTCTGTTTGAGAGGTGTTTTCTTCTGTTAACCCTGTTCCTAATGACAAGGATATCAGAGGTGTTGATAGATCTGGCAAAAACATTTATAGCACTTCTTCTGACATAGCTTTCAGGGCCATATACTATGAAACTCATATGTTAAAATACCTCTTCAACATGTTTGCTAATATGGAGCCATCATTAGCTAATATACCAAACTCTCAAGCTGAAGTCAATCTTTTAGAAATTATAAATTCTGCATCCCAGGTTACTAGACATTCTGTTAAACATGTAAACCGAATAAAGGCACAGAGAACTCGGCTGCAGGACAAAACTTCACTTTATTCCAACGAAACACAAATAAACACAAATAAATTCTGTTAAACATGCTTATGATACTATAGATGCTATTTCCAAGGCTGCTGATACTGGAACACAGTCATGAGAATAAATGTCTGGATAACAATTCAAAATTTTACAGGGGATGTAAAAGGCACAACTGTTAAATGCCTGCCTGGAAAAAAGGGACCCTTTTATAGGGTAATTTTTCTGCTAAAATTGTCAAAAAATGGAAGACGGAGGCAGATTAATGCAAGGGGCTGAGCAACTATTATTATCTGTCATTCCTATATAAGAGAGAAACTATCCTTCTAACCCAGGGCCTCTTTTTTGAAAACCCTTTAATTGAGTCCAGCAAAATGTCTTTCAAACATCAGTTTAAAAAGAAATGGCAAGTTAGCGCAAAAAAGAAAGTGGGTGGGTCTCAATTATCCTCTTCCAAAAGAAAAACTTACAACTATCCCTGCCTCATATCTTCCTCCTCCTTCCCCCCTTTCCCACCCCAACCTTCCCCTGAAAATTGCAAAGAATATTTCCTTTTGGATAACCACATGAAATGTCAGGACACATCAGAGTGAGTCCTGAAACTCATAGACTGAATGGCTGAAAGTTCTGACTTGCATATACCAAGTCTGAGATGCCATTTTTCAGAATATTCCCTTTTCTCTCAGGTAGGGAGATCATATATATATATATATATATATATATATATATATATATATATATATATATATATATATACATATCTATATATATATATATATATATATATATATATATATATATACATATATACATATACATATATATATATATATATATATATATATCAGTTTGGAGATTTGGAGGGCTTGCCCCCACATGGAGGGCACAGACCCTGCAAAAAGAAGTTTTAAGGAGAGAAGTGATTTTTGAAATTTATTTTTCTTCAGGTCTTTTTTTTTTTGCTGCACTCAGCATTTTGAGTGCTGGCATTTCAATAGGGAGCCTCCTTATGGTTTCATGCAAAGCAGTGAACGAAATTAGACTTTTGGGTGCTAAATATCATGGTTTACTATCATAACTGTGGTGGTGGTGCTGCGGTAGCGTTGTCGCCTCACAGTAAGACCAACGTCCTGTTCGATTTTCAGCTAAAGCATCTTCTGTGTGGAGACATGCGTGAATGGGCGTACCTTCGTTGTAGGTTGTGCATCAAGGCTGGCAACTCAGCACGTAAAAATCTACTGCCATTCATTAGCAGACCGGAGTTCCACTGTGGCAACCCCTGACTGGGAAAAGCCAAAAGACACAACAACAACTATCATAATTCTGAATGAAGGTCCAACGAACATGGGACACTGAAATTTGGTTGGCTGAATCCGTGTTGTCAACCTCCATTCATGTGAGTCATGGGTTAGTGAAGGCAGTGTGCATTCATACATATGTGGTCGGCCTTCTGAGGAGATTGCTGTACAGTGCGGATCAGGAAATTTACAGTTTTCTCCACTAGAGTGCAATCTCAGAGTTAGAATATATATTTTGCAGGGCCACCCACTGGGGGTGCAGGGGGGCTTGCCCCTCTGCAAAATAATCAGATTATGTCTTGTGCAGTGTAGGACTGCATTCTAGTCGCAAACAGAGGTGTGCTTGCAACATTTTGACCTTGTCGACATTATGTTTTCAACATTTTAGTCAACATTTCACATGATTCTTTCATGTGAGTGTTGACTATTTGATAGTAAACCAAATATCATATATAGATAGTTATATTTTAATCAGACAAACATTTGTTTAAATTTTATTATATTTGTCTGAAGCTTGTAGTGAAGAGATATCTTAGACCATGGATGCAAATTTCAGTGGGCATTCCTTCCCATTCCATTTGGAATACTTCAGCCTCCAAAAGACCAGCTTCATCTGTCTCAGATCATTTCAGAACATCTGCTTCAGGGTTCAGGGAGACAGTCCTCTCAGATCAAAGAGAAAAATGCTTTTATTCCAACTTCTCCTAGTTACCAGGGAAAAGGACACTTGGATACCCATTCTAAACCTTTCCAAACTGTACACCTTTTGGCATATCCAAAATTCAAAATATTGACAATAGAAATTCTCTTTCTCCTCATGCATTCCTAGTCACCTCAGTCCTGAAAGATGCTTGCCTACACATTCCTGCTCACAAAAGCAATATATTTTTAAGCTTCCTTGCCTTGGGAATTGCATTTTCAGTTTACATCTTTATTCTTTGGTCTGTCTACTGTCCCAAGAATATTTACCAAATGCCTAGCTTCATTGATAGCACATTGTAGGCTGTAAGGCATAGATGTATTCCCTTATTTGAATGAATGCCTGCTCTCAACATCTACCAGCTAATACTCTGTGGCAGTTTTACAGTTCTCCATGAATCTTTTTAATAGCCTAGGTTTCACAATAATTTTTAAAAAGTCACACTTTGTTCCTTGTTACAGGCTAGTTTTTCTAGGATGCCTTCCAAACACCTGTCTGTTCACATCTTTCCTTCCTCAAGAAAAATACTTGCTTACCATTACACTTTCTGTCCTATTTAACAGACAATATCCACTGCAAGAAAATTTCTGAAAGTTCTAGGATTCATGGCTTCTTCTATCCTTATGAGTCATCTGCCAGACTTCACATGAGAAACAGACGCTCATTCCTCAGGTCGGTTTGGGTCCAACACTGTTATCCTTTATCTTTTTCAGTTTCTGTTCTGTTTTTAAAAAGAGAACTAATTTGGTGGGCCAGTCAAGTACAACTTAACTCAAGAATTCCTTTCTCACCTCAATACCCCTCAGTCAGTGGCCACAGACTTTGCTTGGAAGGCTGTTTCTCAGGGTGTCAAGGTGCAGAGAATTTGGAAACCACAACACAAGCACAAACACATTAACCTGAAAGAAATGATGGCCCGGATAAGTGCCTCACAGACTACACCACAGTGATGTGGCATATAAACAAATGGGAGTATAAGATCTTACCATCTTTGTAGATAAGAAATGAAATGTAGCAATTCAGTACACCATAGCGCTATAGGCTACTTACATTCTATCAGAGCAAAACACAGTCGCAGGCTCTTTGAATAGATCCAGGAGAAACCCTTGTGAGTTGGGGTTCCTGTCAGAAGAATGAAGATGCATTATGTAGAATGCGTCTTCACCAAACTGTAAATGTCGAAAATGCAAAATGATGAAGTGGCATTTAAGCGAATTCTTTCCCTGGGAAAGAAGCCAGTTGGCCGCTTCTGTCACTTTGCTATTTTTGGCACTGCAGTGCGATCTAGGAGTTGGTATATTTAAGTAGGGATGTGGGTGCAAAGCCCCCACTTAAAATAGTTTTTTTTTTTTTTTTTTTTGGGAACAGCAAATTTTTTCCCAGGGAAAAAATTAGCTGTTCTGGCTGTTCGCTCTTTTTTGTTTTCGTTCTTTTGTGGTCGATATAACAGCGCTTGAGCTTTTGATAATTTGCTGTTATAACATAGACCCGTGAGTTGATGCTATACCCAGAAGTCTTCCTGTAGATAGTTCAGCAGTTAGAAGCTCCCCAAACAGACCTCCTTGCCTCCTATTTAAGTGGACATCTGAAGCATCTATGTTCCAGAAACCCTTGCAAAAAGGCAGGGAAACGATGCATTCACAGTTCCAGGACAAGTTGTTTCTTTGTCTCCTACCCCCCTTTTCATTTATTTCCCAAGTCCTTCAGCAGATCAGAAAGGACTTATCAAAGATGTTACTAGTGATATCCCTTTGGCCTAGACAACACTGTTTCTCCCTTCTCATGCAACTGATCATGGCCAATTGTCAAGGACTTCCTCACAGAGTGGGCTTGTTCACAAAGAACAACATATCCTTGATTCATCTCAACATTCAAAATCTTAATCAGCATGGAAGATAGGGTTTTGATCCCTTTTAGGCACCTTTTACTCTGATTATGTACAAGTGTTGAAGGAAGCAAGAACTCATACTTTGCCAAATGAAAAACAAGATTTTCTTCTTGGTATTACAATACAGGACAGGTCCCACCTCACACAGAGGCACTGGTGGCTCTTCAGTACCTGTGTAAATTGTTCAGTTTTGGCCTAGTGTAAACTCCAGTAAAGGTGCATTTTTCAGTCACATCAGCTTGTCTGCCACCAGACCCCCCCACCCCCACCCTTTCTTAGTTGTATCAAGTCAAACAAATTTTAATGCTAGATTTACATGTCAGGCCACCCAAAAAAGGCTCCTTCTCTGGACTATTTGTTCTGGGTATGTTAAATATATCTCCATTTGAAAATGCAGCCAGTTATTCTAAATTTTCATACTTAAAAAACTGCCCTGCTGGTAGCTCTGACTTCTGTTAGATGGGTATCTGAGTTACAAGCCCTTATGTCTATCCAGCCTTGGTGAGTCTCAGAACCAACCCTTCCTTTATTCCTAAAGTTGTCTCTGAATTTACTCTCTGTTAGACCATTTAACTCATTATTTTCTGTTCTGACCCTCAAAACAAAGACAAAGATTCTTCATTAGTTGGATGTCTAGAAGCAGCTGAGATATTGCTTAACCAAAACTAAAATTTTAGGAAATCAGGTCCTATGACAACAATAAGAAGGGAAAGCCAGTATTTAAGCAAACTGTTTATTGATGGCTTCCCTATGCTGTTCAACTCTGCTATTTTAACCATGACAAAAATCCTGTTTAGGAATTCAAGGCTCATTTTACTAGAGCAGTGGTGACTTCTGAGGCTTTCTGGAAAGTGATGGGTTCTAGATCTATTCTAGAAGCAGTAACTTGTCTTGGTCCTTTGCTTACACTTTCATCATAACTACAAGTTAGATTCTATTTCTGCAGGCAGAGTGGGATTCACTAGAGCTGTATTTTAGGATTCCTGGACTCTGGTCCTACTTCATATGCATTTTCTTCGTAAGCTTTGGTTATTGTCCTACATTACAATAGTTACTTCAGTGGTGATCATATGAAGAAGTAGTTTTTTATCATAGCAGAATATGTTGAGTAGAGCACAGTTGCAACACTTGTACCTTCTTCCATCCACCTTTTTTAACATCTCTGGTTGAGTGGGGTACCATTCTCTTTGTTGTTCTGACATGACATTACTGAGACCATTAGGCTTCAGTCTCCCTGTTTTGGTCAAGAATGTTCTGAGTTTTGTTATGTCCATATATCCCTCTTATACTGGCACATTATATCTCTTGTAAAGAGCAGATATACGACATGCAAGGAGCCTGAAGCTTTTTAAGCTAGGCAGACCTATATGTCCTTGGCATAATACATTCCATTTTGTAACTGCTGCTGCAAGAGTGATCTATTCGAACATGTATTCTAATGGTAAGTAAATTACATAATTGTGATTTACTTAATAAGGTTGTCCATGCAACCTGGATCTAGTAGCCCTTACATATTATCATCATTCTCAGTGCTGCAGTAGTCTTTAATTATTTGGGTTCTGTTTGGGTTGTTGTCAAAAAGCTCTGGCTCCCTCCCACACAAACTCTGACTTCTGATTGGCTAGCCTTTCAGAGGGAAATCAGCAGTCAGAATGCTGACAACTTCAGCACTTTGAACAGCTCTGAGGCTTCGCTTTGTGGGAGCATTAACTGGCTACAGCCTTTATTTCTGGTACATAGGTCCCAGCAGGGAAACTCTTCCACACTGAAAATATTGCCATTTTAAATATTTTTGATGTATTTTTTTATTTTTCAAGAACACTGCCAGTTTTATTAACATAACTTTCTTGTCAGAAATTGCTACTTTCAGAATGGGGCTTATAATGAATACGGAAGCTGTTTTGTGAGAAAATGTAGTTCTTTTGACATACTTTAGTAGAAATATAAGGATTTAATGATTGTAAAGTATTGTTATGTGCTCCAAACTGTGTTTGCTTGTTTTGGTGCTTGTGTAAACGTTGTTACAAAGTACCTTCATTATTTTACTGCCTGAGACATTTTGCTTAAAGGTGTTATATCGGGTCGACTTTAGAAGAGCGAAATGCCACATACCCAGCTTTCATAACACTGAGACAACTTTACTGGCAACTTATTTCAATTATCTTTCAGAACACAGACTGAAAACTCCAGGTAAGTAACCACTTGGCCACTTTGTTGAACTTTGCCCCTTACCCCCACTGTAGTGTGATCTTGGAGTTGGTATATTTAGTTACTGGGGTGTGGGGGCAGAGTCCCCCACATGGGTGGGTTTAATTTGCTTCAGTTTTAATTTATTTTATATTGTAGACAAGTGGTTACTTACTTGGAGTTTTCAGTTGGTGTTCCGAGAAGTTGTAGAAATGTGTTGTCAGTTAAGTCGCCTCAGCATTATGAAAGTCAGGTATTTGACATTTCACTTTTCTAAAGTAGCCCCACTATATTTAAGCATTAGGAAGCATACTCCAGGGCTAGAAATGTGTTTTATGTCTGGTACTTATGTACACTTTGTAACAATTTACCTTAATTTCTTGTTTTCTCTCAGTGCACTTTCACTGAGTGACTTGGAGTTCTATCAGGGCTTTTTGTACAGCTTCTATTTTTACTTTTGAATTTTGAGGGACCTTGTGGGTAGGTGTAAGTGTGTGTGTGTGTGTGTGTGTGTGTGTGTGTGTGTGTGTGTGTGTGTGTGTGTGTTGCTTGTGAACACTTTTCTGACAATTTACCTTCCAACCAACTCCTCCCAGCAGCAACTTGTTAGCAATCAGGATTCTTCCACAGCTACAGAATGGATTCTTATTTCTTAAAGACTCTAGGTGACTCTACAGTGACCACTAAGTCTTCCCAGAGCACTCACTGGTTTCTCTAGGTTCTGCTGGAATAGTGATATCCTCCACCATGGACCAGATATAGCCAAGTCCTTTGTGGCTGTTCCAGTGTCTAATCCTGGCATGACAGAACTACTTTCTTTAGTTATGGGAGTTTCTACCAGAGGTTCTTCTCAGATGGACCAGGGAAAGATACACCTTACTTGGGATGAAGTGCCATCTCTCAGTCAGTCTCTTTCCAGTGATGTCACTATAAAAAATAAATAAATAAATAAATAAATAAATAAATAAATAAATAAATAAATAAATAAACAGGTTAGAGATTTCTCATCCAAACTCATTTTGTCTGTTCATTAGGGTGATTTTCTTACCTTAGCTAGGAATATATTGCAGGCTTTCTATCCCAGAGAGCAGAAGTCCCTACCCCAAATAATATCCAGGTCAATATATTCTTGAAGAAAATATGTGAGAGGATTCTGACCTTTGACTGAGGAAGGGCTTTTTTTTCCCTTTTGTCTGATTCTCAAGCCAAAGACTGATTCAAAGGGAAGTTTGTCCTTACCAATGCCATTAAAATACTTTTCCTTTTCTAAGACTAGTTCTAGGATGAAGGTTGCATTTATGCGGGAACAAGTGGATATCCCCAGTAAACTGAGGGGGTATTATTATATGCTCAAGTGGATTTACCACATCCTCCACCCATTCCTCCTATTGTGTCAGCCTTGGAGAGCCTGTTACATACTGCCTGCAAAAACCTTGACCCATAGTCTTTAGTCCCCAAAAAAAGCAGAACACTTAGTAATACTGAATCTTATCCTGCAGACAAGAAGCTAAGGTATTAGACAGATTTCTTAAAAGAATTTCCTTCTTCCATTTACTCTATCAGGTGTTGACCGCTTCTGCTACACAACCTTCAGAAGATAGGTCCTGTCTGAATCCTACAATTTATAACCTGTCTCAGATGAATAAACATGCTTTGAAGACTGTGTATGACTGTGCAGAGACTGTGTCTAGGGCCACTACTACTGCTACTATTTTGAGATGATATGCCTGTGTATGTACTCAAAACTTTTCTGATGAGATAAAGTTTGAGATTTTAAGCTCCATTTAAGACAAGGAGAATTTGCCTAGCCCTTCTGCTCCTCAAGTTCTCAAACCATTTCATGACAGAAGGAAATTAATTCATGGAGTTATTAAGATTTTCCAAGCCCTGTATTATAAATCTCTTTTCTAAGACAAAATAATTAATCCCTGCCATCTTCTGACATATAAGGAACAAAATAGATGGCAAGAGGGGAACAATAAAATCAGAGATCCTTTCAAAAAATGTAAAGATTACACATTCAGAATGACTATGCCAGCATTCCTTCCCGTCCCATCCCCTCACTTTCTGTTCCTCATCTCCTAAGTTTCTCCTGTATTATATCCCTCAACCTTTCCTTTTGATAATGGATTGCTTTGGGCTCTTGGGTACTAATACTAGTTCAGGAGGGCTATAGTTGGCACTGCATACACATATCTCCTTTCAGGGGAATTCTTCTGTATCCTCTGAAGCAATGATTTTCTTAAAGTTTTTCAACACACGATTACCCTAGGATTCAGGCAACCAATGCCTTTAGACCAAAGAGAGGAAGGCTTCTACTTCAAAATGGTTCTGGTTTCAAACAATGAGCTTTCCTGGAGTTCAGTTCTAGAGCTTTCCTTTCACAACCAAGTTGTAAAAGTACCAAAATTTAAAATGTTGGCCCATCAGAGTCTGTCCTGTTCAGAGTTTTATGGTAATATCAGACCTAAAAGATGCTTACCATGTTCCCATAGCCACACGCTTTAGAAAAATTCCCATATTCTATATCTGGGTCACATTATCATTTCTCTGCATTATCCTTTGAATTTGTTACAGCTCAATAGGTTGTTTACAAAATGTCTACCTCCAGGGCAGACTACAAGACATTCACATTTATCCGTATTTAGATGACTCAATGGTCTTTGCACAGAATTTTTCCAGATGTCAAGAGTCATTAACATGGATTTCTTCACTTCTTACTAATATGGGCTTCTAAATAAATGTTCCAAAATTCTCCTTGATTTTATCATACAGGGTTGTGCCTTTGCATTGCCTTCTAGATATGTCTCTTCAAAGACATTCCCAACACACATGAAGGAGAATTTGTATCTGGAAACTTTCCTGATCTTCTTCAATGAGTCCAAGACTTCAGTCGAATATTACCTCATGATTCTAGGGTCATGACTTCTATGATTGTCATGATTCTTCTTGTCAGGTTATATGTAAGAAAAAAATCAATGTTAAGCAAAAAAAAAAAGGATGTAGCCCCAACATTTGCATCCTCTTGGATTTTCAAATTCCAAATGTTGGTTTTATTAATAAATAACTGCAATGGTGTAGGCAGCAAGATGCCTCAGTATTTGCTTGTTGGAGTAGTTACTATGGGGTAAAGGTGTGATGCCTGTGGGATAGTTCAGGCAGATCAAATGACATAAATGTCAGAGATGTCATCTGCAAAACCATCTATGAATCTCTTAATGACCTGTGATTACAGACAGTACCGCAGTGATGTGCTACTTAAACAAACAAGGGAGAACCTGGTCTCACTCCTTCCGCAGGCTGGCTATGATGGCTTGGGAGTTAGCTCTACAGCACTGAATAACCCTTCAAGAATCTTACATGCTATCTGAACATAATGTAGGGGCAGACAAGCTGAGCAGAATGGGTTATTATTAGATTGTCGAAACTCCGTTTATGCAAATACAAAATCATCGACATGTATTGCGGGGAATATGTAATCATCGAACGTGCAAAACCACGAAATTCAAAATGTCAAAATGTTTTGGTTGGCCCATCTGCGGTATAGCTCCGTAAGGTAAGTGTGTGATAGTTACAGACCTTAGAGTTAGGGTGCAGGTTAAGGTAAATGTATAGATAGGTAATGTGTGTAAGATTTAGTTTAGTGTTAAAAGTACGGTTTTGTTAAATGTATTTATGTGTATTATTTATTTTGTTTAGGTGTATCTCCATAGGGGAAGTGTGCGGTACTTACGGACCTTAGGGTTAGGGAGGGGTTAAGGATAGTGCATAGATAGTTGTGTATGTGGGATTTAGTGTAGGGTTAGCAGTTGAGTTTTGTTGCTTTACTTTAGGGTTAGGAGTAGGTTTGGTTAGTGTATGTATGTGGTTTATTTATTTTGTTTGCGTAGGTAGTATGTAGCGGGTGGTGGGGTTGGCCGACTATGAACGTTCGATATTTTAAATTTCGTGGTTTAATGCGTTCGGTATTTTCGTGGTTTGAGTAATACGTGTCGCTGTTTTGGTATTCGATGTAATGGATTTTCGTTGATTTAATATAGATGCAGAATAAGGGCAGAGCCTCATGAATGGAAATTGAATGAGGATTTCTCCCAGGAATGGATCCAATTGCGAGGAACATCTCAAACAAATCTGTTCTCCTCCTTTCAAAACAGAAAACTAGGTAAATTCTACACCAGGGCTTCTTGCAAATAGGCTTGGAAGACAGGTACATTATCATTTCTGTAGTTGGGAATGTTCCTATATACATTTCTACCATCGTTACTGATATCCAGGGTCATTCTGAATATTTAGAAGGATTCTCCAAAAAATGTTGGTGGTGATGCCCTTTTTGCCCAGGCAACACTAATTCTACCTTCTTATAGAATTGGTCAGGGACAATTATCACACGTGTCCTCACAGATAGGAACCACTTACACAAGACAGTAAGAGGTTGACAACACTGCAGTCTCAAACAACTTCAACTGACTGATTATTCAGTTCTAATATATTTTATGCACCTTTTTCATGAGGAAATGTAACAGGTACCAAAGGAAGCAAGAAAACCTGATAATAAGAAATTTAATGTTAACCAGTGGAGAAGATTTTTTAGTTTTGACTCATTTATAACCAGGACCCTGTCTGGGATTATTACTTCTAGTTCGCAAGCATTTGTGTGAGCCACTATGTTATGGCCTGTTTACTTCTTTTGCAAGGAGCATTTATCATCTATTGCAGCATATCTGCCCATCGGTCCTTCTCTTCATTTCAGCCTTTGCTCAAGCTGTTCTGCAAAGAAATTTTTCTATTGATATGTAATGTCACCTGTTATTCAAGTGACATTTAATTTGGATCTTTACATTTTGCTGGGAAAGTTATTTTTGTCTACATTTGAACCAAATATTTTGGCTTTTTTGGTTCATTTTTTTGATACACTAACTGGTTTATTGCTTTGACATTGGCAAGAGAGTATCTGGATTGCAGCTATTCATAATGGGTTAACCCTTTTGCTTTTCCATATGTATAGGGTTATCTGCAGAAGAGAAGCCCCTCATATATGTCCTCACTACTTTCAGAGTGTATGTTGAATCTAGCCATCCATCTCCCTAATTTCTTTCAGAATTTCAATGACAGGAGAATAGAGTCTATATACTCTGGTCATGGGTTTTGCAGCTCAGGTATTATCTTGTCAATGCTAATACTAAATACTTTAAGAAAGCTAATTAGCTTGGGAATTTATGGTAGGTGACTGGAAAGGGGCAACCTGTGTTTGCTGAATTCCAGTCGGGTGTTCCTTACTATATCTTGTCTTGTTATTGCTACCATGGTAAAATCTTTCCAGGCAGGATTAAGGCACATTCTAATAAAGACTTGCTTTCTTTCATGGCATATTAGAAAGGGGTAGTCTCTAGATGCATTATAGAGGCAACTGAATGGTTTGCTGTACATACCCTTATAAAGCAATACATACCGTATTCCTTGTCCAAGTCTATGACTGGCTTTGCTAATACCATTTTCCAGGTCCCCTGAAGCATTATTCTTTCTCTTCCCTTATTGGATTAACTTTGGTGATCAATGCTGCTCAAGTACCTGTCTAAATCTCAAAATATCTGTGCTGTAACTGCCCACCTCCAGTATGCTCCTGAAAGCCCGGAACACTCCCAAAACCTGGTCTCAGGCTCTGAGGCACCCCGGCACTATTCCACTTTACCTCTCAGGGGGATCCATTTAGCAAAACCCGGACCACACCACCCAGGAGGGTGCAACCAAGCATGGAACTTCTCACCTCCAGGTTGGTGGCTAGGCCATGAGCTCTCTGCTCCAGGTGCAACTAACAGCTACAGAAGACCCTCTCAGGTATAAATGTCCATACTCCAGGCCACGCTTGGGAAACTGGAGAACCCCCATAGCCTTCACAGAAGACGCAGGAGTATACTCACCATTCAAACACCATTGGAAGTTTACTGATTTAACTTTTCTAGCCCTGCTGAAGTTGGAGTTCTCAAATTCAGAAAATATACTAGATCTTATTGTTCCCAATTAAATGAAATGATACAGCACTCGAGATCACCCCTCATTGGTGAGATCTGATCATAAACTAATCTCACTGGAAATGACAAAATGCCCCCATACCGGAGAGTATATCCTCATTGAGTTCCCTAAACAAGAAACTAATCTCAAACCAAGGTGAATCCGCCTCAAACTTCCCACACTAAGGAGGAAGTGGTGAGACTTCCAGGAAGCCCTTGCAACCTCCAAGACTTCCTTGGTATCTCAGGAAGCCCTTACAAAAGGCAAAACCACAACACACCAGGACTCAGCCCACAGGCAATGCGCTACCAGACAGGACCTCTTTCCACAAAGGCAATGAAGACAATCTGTGGACTCAACCCATAAGAATTTTTTACAATAAGAGGGAGTCTTATTCCACAAAAATACCAAAATCCATAAAAGTCATAAATCCCTCCTCACACATAAAAACAAAATCGAGCACTCATAAAATCAACTAAGGCTGTTTTAAAAAAAAATCAGCACTCATAAAAACCTTCCTGGAAGGCCTTAGGAGCAGTGTTGCCGTGATTCAAGAACAATGATAATCAAATCACTGATTAGACCAACAACCTGGACATACTGAACAGGCAGAAGAATTCCATACAAAACCAGACCCCCTCAAGGAAAACTTAATTGCCAACCCCCTCTCCTCAGGAGGTTCCGTGCGACAGCAGTGTAGCCTCCTAAGCTAAAAACTAAAAACCGGTGTAGCCGATGGTGTCCCCCCGTCTGTGTGTGCTGTCCTCTCCTAAATGAGGAAAAACAGGCACATAGGCACGGAGCTAAAGGGCAGCCTTAACCACAGGATCCACCAGCCAAACCCGCAAGGCAACACCAGGATACTCCACCTCCACAGGATCGGCGCCCAAGGGTGGCACTCCCACCAGGTGGTCCGCCTCTAACGGACTGGGCCTCTCTGGAAGGAGAGGATCATAATGGATAAGCAAAACAAATGGTCTGCAAAGCTTGGACATTGACCCATTGGAACTCATAAACAAGAATATAGGTCCTTGCCTTTGAACCTGGAGCTTCTTTGGCTTTGTCAAGGAACCATTGATGATTGAACTTGGTGAGCAGTCCAGCCTGCCTACCATGGCCATTGATGAGG